>NC_090851.1:21906289-21913520 GCF_024217435.2 Syngnathus scovelli | reverse complement strand
ACCCTAACCCTAACCCTGACCCTGACCCTGACCCTGACCCTGACCCTGACCCTAACCCTAACCCTGACCCTGACCCTGACCCTGACCCTGACCCTGACCCTAACCCTAACCCTAACCCCTAACCCTAACCCTAACCCTAACCCTAACCCTAACCCTAACCCTAACCCTAAACCCTAACCCTAACCCTAACCCTAACCCTAACCCTAACCCTAACCCTAACCCTAACCCTAACCCTGACCCTGACCCTGACCCTGACCCTGACCCTGACCCTGACCCTAACCCTAACCCTAACCCTAACCCTAACCCTAACCCTAACCCTAACCCTAACCGCGTCAGGACCAACGTGGTCCCCCTCCAGCTGCAACCCGGACCTCCAAGTGGAGACCAGCAGAGGCCGGATTTGGTCGCCTGATCCGCAAAATCTATAACTTGATTAAGGTCTACCACCACCTGAACAATGTAGACCCCCAGCAGTGGGCTACACAACCTCGGATGATCACCAGGATGGAGGAGGTGTTGTCCACAATGATCAAGCCGGCATTCCTAGATAGCGGGGTTGTGCGGGACATTGTGGACAATGCCAAGACCTGGGGCAAGACCACCTGCCAGATCCTCAAACGTCATTACGAGTCCCACCTACCGTTCTGCCGGTCCGACATGGAATTTGCACTCCAAGACAACAATCTAGAATGGGAGGCTGCTTTCCAAGTGGCGGTTGGTTGGGCCAAGCGAAATTTTCCACGCCTACTACCAGACACAATTTCGGAGGTTGAGAACGAGATTTTGGACTTTCTGGAAGACTTGCCGCGCTCCGATCCCAACCCTGACCCCCACCCTACTCCTAGCCCCAGTCCTATTCTCGCCCCAAACCCTAACCCCAACCCTAACCCTATCCCAAACCTTAACCTGGAGCTGCGGTTTCCCGCTCCCACTCCGCTCCCACAGCGACCTAGACTCACACCTGTCGCCAAAAAGAAGACCCAAGATTCGGAGCCAGGGGAAGTGGTTGAGATCCAAACCCAAAAATTGACAGTGTCCCTACGCCCGCAGAGGAAGATCGCAGTGGTGGCCAGTAAGCCCAGCCACTTCCCTCCCCACCAGGACCGCCCAAGAGGGGTGTCTACACAAGGGAGTCGGGCTTTGTCCCCTAACCCCAAACCTAACCCTGCCCTCAACCCTAACCCCAACCCTGACCCTACCCCCAACCCTAAACCTAACCCCAACCCTAACCCCAACCCCAACCCATACCCCAATCCCAGTCCCTATCTACGTCCCACCAGGAACAGAACTTCCAAACAGTAGGACAATTAACATAATTAGGACAAATTGGTTTTATTTTATTTAGACCCACTTACATCTAATACCTACCTGGATACTTACCTCCAATTGGAACCACGCGTCTGGTCCCCGGACCACGCCCACCTGAAAAAAAGCAGAAAAAATTGACAAAACGGAATAACACAAAAATATGAACAAAAGTCACCAAATGTTTTCAATAATATAATTACAAATTTGCAAAAACCCAATACACATATATAATCCACCTACCTATGTATTATTTACCTGTAGTTTGAACAGCAATCCGAGATCCTAGACCACGTCTACTTGAAAAACAAAATACATCAAAAACATTAAAAAAACAATTAAAAAACATTAAAAAACAAAAAACAAAATTAGTATGTTTACATTATTCTACAATACCAATTCCAAGTTGACCAAATTATAATTATTTTGTTTAAACCCAATATGAAGGCTAGTTTAATTATGAAAATTAATTGGAAAATGCAAATATAAGCTAAAACACGTTACATTTCTAAAACGAAATTTCGAAAAACAAAAAAGATTTAAAACTTCAACCGAGCTGAGGGTATAAAAGGAATCCGCAAGGCAAAGAGCCTTTAGTGCGAATTTGGACTGCAAGCAAGACACATTGTTGCACCTTACAAAACAAAAAATAGTTTTTCATATAATACATGTGTGCCAGACCTGATGAAGGCTTGAGATAGCCGAAACGTTGTCAGGGCACACATTGCATATTGGCCAGAATAAATCAAAAAAGAAACTTTATTTTTTTAAAAAAACAACTTTATTAAATATATAACAAAGGCAAATTCTAGATCCACAGCCATGGATCAGGGTTGGACGACGGTCCACTATGGCCGACGTCACCGCGTTGCCCGCCGGAACCGTGAGCTGGGGGCTGATTGGAATCCCGGATGGATGGACCGTGCTTTTGCCTTTCCCTCCTCCAGGAGGGGGGGCTCCCACCATAATCCTAACCAGCCTGTGCCTCCTCCGGATCCCTCCAGACCTCCTGGCTCTAGGTTCGATTCCTATGCGACAGTAGTTCGCCAAGGCCGCAGGCAACCGCGTCAGGACCAACGTGGTCCCCCTCCAGCTGCAACCCGGACCTCCAAGTGGAGACCAGCAGAGGCCGGATTTGGTCGCCTGATCCGCAAAATCTATAACTTGATTAAGGTCTACCACCACCTGAACAATGTAGACCCCCAGCAGTGGGCTACACAACCTCGGATGATCACCAGGATGGAGGAGGTGTTGTCCACAATGATCAAGCCGGCATTCCTAGATAGCGGGGTTGTGCGGGACATTGTGGACAATGCCAAGACCTGGGGCAAGACCACCTGCCAGATCCTCAAACGTCATTACGAGTCCCACCTACCGTTCTGCCGGTCCGACATGGAATTTGCACTCCAAGACAACAATCTAGAATGGGAGGCTGCTTTCCAAGTGGCGGTTGGTTGGGCCAAGCGAAATTTTCCACGCCTACTACCAGACACAATTTCGGAGGTTGAGAACGAGATTTTGGACTTTCTGGAAGACTTGCCGCGCTCCGATCCCAACCCTGACCCCCACCCTACTCCTAGCCCCAGTCCTATTCTCGCCCCAAACCCTAACCCCAACCCTAACCCTATCCCAAACCTTAACCTGGAGCTGCGGTTTCCCGCTCCCACTCCGCTCCCACAGCGACCTAGACTCACACCTGTCGCCAAAAAGAAGACCCAAGATTCGGAGCCAGGGGAAGTGGTTGAGATCCAAACCCAAAAATTGACAGTGTCCCTACGCCCGCAGAGGAAGATCGCAGTGGTGGCCAGTAAGCCCAGCCACTTCCCTCCCCACCAGGACCGCCCAAGAGGGGTGTCTACACAAGGGAGTCGGGCTTTGTCCCCTAACCCCAAACCTAACCCTGCCCTCAACCCTAACCCCAACCCTGACCCTACCCCCAACCCTAAACCTAACCCCAACCCTAACCCCAACCCCAACCCATACCCCAATCCCAGTCCCTATCTACGTCCCACCAGGAACAGAACTTCCAAACAGTAGGACAATTAACATAATTAGGACAAATTGGTTTTATTTTATTTAGACCCACTTACATCTAATACCTACCTGGATACTTACCTCCAATTGGAACCACGCGTCTGGTCCCCGGACCACGCCCACCTGAAAAAAAGCAGAAAAAATTGACAAAACGGAATAACACAAAAATATGAACAAAAGTCACCAAATGTTTTCAATAATATAATTACAAATTTGCAAAAACCCAATACACATATATAATCCACCTACCTATGTATTATTTACCTGTAGTTTGAACAGCAATCCGAGATCCTAGACCACGTCTACTTGAAAAACAAAATACATCAAAAACATTAAAAAAACAATTAAAAAACATTAAAAAACAAAAAACAAAATTAGTATGTTTACATTATTCTACAATACCAATTCCAAGTTGACCAAATTATAATTATTTTGTTTAAACCCAATATGAAGGCTAGTTTAATTATGAAAATTAATTGGAAAATGCAAATATAAGCTAAAACACGTTACATTTCTAAAACGAAATTTCGAAAAACAAAAAAGATTTAAAACTTCAACCGAGCTGAGGGTATAAAAGGAATCCGCAAGGCAAAGAGCCTTTAGTGCGAATTTGGACTGCAAGCAAGACACATTGTTGCACCTTACAAAACAAAAAATAGTTTTTCATATAATACATGTGTGCCAGACCTGATGAAGGCTTGAGATAGCCGAAACGTTGTCAGGGCACACATTGCATATTGGCCAGAATAAATCAAAAAAGAAACTTTATTTTTTTAAAAAAACAACTTTATTAAATATATAACAAAGGCAAATTCTAGATCCACAGCCATGGATCAGGGTTGGACGACGGTCCACTATGGCCGACGTCACCGCGTTGCCCGCCGGAACCGTGAGCTGGGGGCTGATTGGAATCCCGGATGGATGGACCGTGCTTTTGCCTTTCCCTCCTCCAGGAGGGGGGGCTCCCACCATAATCCTAACCAGCCTGTGCCTCCTCCGGATCCCTCCAGACCTCCTGGCTCTAGGTTCGATTCCTATGCGACAGTAGTTCGCCAAGGCCGCAGGCAACCGCGTCAGGACCAACGTGGTCCCCCTCCAGCTGCAACCCGGACCTCCAAGTGGAGACCAGCAGAGGCCGGATTTGGTCGCCTGATCCGCAAAATCTATAACTTGATTAAGGTCTACCACCACCTGAACAATGTAGACCCCCAGCAGTGGGCTACACAACCTCGGATGATCACCAGGATGGAGGAGGTGTTGTCCACAATGATCAAGCCGGCATTCCTAGATAGCGGGGTTGTGCGGGACATTGTGGACAATGCCAAGACCTGGGGCAAGACCACCTGCCAGATCCTCAAACGTCATTACGAGTCCCACCTACCGTTCTGCCGGTCCGACATGGACTTTGCACTCCAAGACAACAATCTAGAATGGGAGGCTGCTTTCCAAGTGGCGGTTGGTTGGGCCAAGCGAAATTTTCCACGCCTACTACCAGACACAATTTCGGAGGTTGAGAACGAGATTTTGGACTTTCTGGAAGACTTGCCGCGCTCCGATCCCAACCCTGACCCCCACCCTACTCCTAGCCCCAGTCCTATTCTCGCCCCAAACCCTAACCCCAACCCTAACCCTATCCCAAACCTTAACCTGGAGCTGCGGTTTCCCGCTCCCACTCCGCTCCCACAGCGACCTAGACTCACACCTGTCGCCAAAAAGAAGACCCAAGATTCGGAGCCAGGGGAAGTGGTTGAGATCCAAACCCAAAAATTGACAGTGTCCCTACGCCCGCAGAGGAAGATCGCAGTGGTGGCCAGTAAGCCCAGCCACTTCCCTCCCCACCAGGACCGCCCAAGAGGGGTGTCTACACAAGGGAGTCGGGCTTTGTCCCCTAACCCCAAACCTAACCCTGCCCTCAACCCTAACCCCAACCCTGACCCTACCCCCAACCCTAAACCTAACCCCAACCCTAACCCCAACCCCAACCCATACCCCAATCCCAGTCCCTATCTACGTCCCACCAGGAACAGAACTTCCAAACAGTAGGACAATTAACATAATTAGGACAAATTGGTTTTATTTTATTTAGACCCACTTACATCTAATACCTACCTGGATACTTACCTCCAATTGGAACCACGCGTCTGGTCCCCGGACCACGCCCACCTGAAAAAAAGCAGAAAAAATTGACAAAACGGAATAACACAAAAATATGAACAAAAGTCACCAAATGTTTTCAATAATATAATTACAAATTTGCAAAAACCCAATACACATATATAATCCACCTACCTATGTATTATTTACCTGTAGTTTGAACAGCAATCCGAGATCCTAGACCACGTCTACTTGAAAAACAAAATACATCAAAAACATTAAAAAAACAATTAAAAAACATTAAAAAACAAAAAACAAAATTAGTATGTTTACATTATTCTACAATACCAATTCCAAGTTGACCAAATTATAATTATTTTGTTTAAACCCAATATGAAGGCTAGTTTAATTATGAAAATTAATTGGAAAATGCAAATATAAGCTAAAACACGTTACATTTCTAAAACGAAATTTCGAAAAACAAAAAAGATTTAAAACTTCAACCGAGCTGAGGGTATAAAAGGAATCCGCAAGGCAAAGAGCCTTTAGTGCGAATTTGGACTGCAAGCAAGACA
Organism: Syngnathus scovelli; assembly: GCF_024217435.2. Lineage (NCBI taxonomy): Eukaryota > Metazoa > Chordata > Actinopteri > Syngnathiformes > Syngnathidae > Syngnathus > Syngnathus scovelli. The sequence continues at coordinate 21,907,512 of NC_090851.1, read as the reverse complement.
CATTGTTGCACCTTACAAAACAAAAAATAGTTTTTCATATAATACATGTGTGCCAGACCTGATGAAGGCTTGAGATAGCCGAAACGTTGTCAGGGCACACATTGCATATTGGCCAGAATAAATCAAAAAAGAAACTTTATTTTTTTAAAAAAACAACTTTATTAAATATATAACAAAGGCAAATTCTAGATCCACAGCCATGGATCAGGGTTGGACGACGGTCCACTATGGCCGACGTCACCGCGTTGCCCGCCGGAACCGTGAGCTGGGGGCTGATTGGAATCCCGGATGGATGGACCGTGCTTTTGCCTTTCCCTCCTCCAGGAGGGGGGGCTCCCACCATAATCCTAACCAGCCTGTGCCTCCTCCGGATCCCTCCAGACCTCCTGGCTCTAGGTTCGATTCCTATGCGACAGTAGTTCGCCAAGGCCGCAGGCAACCGCGTCAGGACCAACGTGGTCCCCCTCCAGCTGCAACCCGGACCTCCAAGTGGAGACCAGCAGAGGCCGGATTTGGTCGCCTGATCCGCAAAATCTATAACTTGATTAAGGTCTACCACCACCTGAACAATGTAGACCCCCAGCAGTGGGCTACACAACCTCGGATGATCACCAGGATGGAGGAGGTGTTGTCCACAATGATCAAGCCGGCATTCCTAGATAGCGGGGTTGTGCGGGACATTGTGGACAATGCCAAGACCTGGGGCAAGACCACCTGCCAGATCCTCAAACGTCATTACGAGTCCCACCTACCGTTCTGCCGGTCCGACATGGAATTTGCACTCCAAGACAACAATCTAGAATGGGAGGCTGCTTTCCAAGTGGCGGTTGGTTGGGCCAAGCGAAATTTTCCACGCCTACTACCAGACACAATTTCGGAGGTTGAGAACGAGATTTTGGACTTTCTGGAAGACTTGCCGCGCTCCGATCCCAACCCTGACCCCCACCCTACTCCTAGCCCCAGTCCTATTCTCGCCCCAAACCCTAACCCCAACCCTAACCCTATCCCAAACCTTAACCTGGAGCTGCGGTTTCCCGCTCCCACTCCGCTCCCACAGCGACCTAGACTCACACCTGTCGCCAAAAAGAAGACCCAAGATTCGGAGCCAGGGGAAGTGGTTGAGATCCAAACCCAAAAATTGACAGTGTCCCTACGCCCGCAGAGGAAGATCGCAGTGGTGGCCAGTAAGCCCAGCCACTTCCCTCCCCACCAGGACCGCCCAA
>NC_090851.1:21883789-21901289 GCF_024217435.2 Syngnathus scovelli | reverse complement strand
TACATAAGTTCAAAAAGAAAAGGAAACAAAACCTAACCCGAACTTTAGATTTAACCTTGACCCTTGACCTTGACCCTTAACCCTAAATTAATTAGGAAATTACACCAAATTTCACCAAAATTAATCTAAACTGAACCTTATTTTGATCCTAAATGCAATGAGATCCCAGAATAAATTTTAAATCCAACCAAATTGGAAAATTTACGATTAATTTTAAATAAAAATTAAATTTAAATTAAATTAAATTTAATTAAATTACAAAACAAAACATAGGGGGAACTATACTCGAATTATATTTTTGATTTTAAACAACCTCTAAAATAAAAATAAAAAAGGACGGATTTTTCGTCAGACACATAAAAGAACACAGTGCGTGATAGGACACTTGAGGGCGCCCTTGGCACATTAAATCGCGGTGGTATGAACGAGGCTCGGTTAAACGCAAATATTAGGGAATTAATTTTACCCTTTAAATTCAGAAATGAATACGCTGTGAAACACTTAAATTTATTGAAAGGTTTTTTTTCAACTTTAGACGGGATGCTAATCTAGTTGGTTTTAACGGATGTTTTGATTTGCAGAAGGGTGGACGGTGGGTTGCCATGACGCAATGGGGAGTGTTGAACTTCCGGTTTGGCTAATATTTATTAGCTCCTTTGTATACGGGGCTATTGACTTCGGTTACACAGTTGTATTAAGGTGAGTGAGTGGTTTTTTTTACGGACAGGGGGCACCGGGTGGTGCAAGTAAACAATACTGATCTAAGTGGATTTTATTATTTTGACTACGACAGCTAAGTTTAATAATATCATCGTTTAAAGGGGGCCGCCATGTTTTTTCGCAAGAGCTTATGGGTACTTCCTAGTTGCTAATGCTTGTTAGCTGTAATACGCGCAGGACGATATCGCCCCAAATGGGTGACTACTTCAATGATCGGGGCTAAATTGACGGATAAAATGGGACCGGTTATCAATAAAGGAACGGGCTAAGAGGTAGAATTAAAATTTATTTGATTTTTATTATTTATGGACCGGCTTCGGTTATATTAGTGTCTAGGGGGGACGCCATTGACTTTTCTGGGGCTTATGGGTACTTCCGCAGTGCTAACGCTCATAACATTAGCCACGATACGCTTTTAGTGATTTCGTACAAATATACGATCATCTTAATGTTATAAATTAATTTTACGAATTAATGGGATCGGTTAACACACTTTAATAATACCAGGGGGTTGAGGAGAATTTTATTCCATATTAATTATTTATTTCGACGAGGGGAGAGTTTGGGAAAATAGGGGGATTAAAAAAGAAAAAAAAGAGCCGGCAGAGTAATTGACAGGAGCTTACGAGTATTTTCGGGGGGCGGGACCTAGGGGGATCGCGATTTACGTAGTTGAATGTATTTCTAAATATATAATTGGATTTAGAGGATGAATTTAATTTATATTTAAATGTTCCACGACTAACCCAATTAAACGGCACCAATATGATTTACCGAATGTCTTAGTGCTTATCAGTGAGAGGAGGGAACGTGATTGGATGACGAGAGCCGTCATTTGCTTCGCTGAGGCTCGTGGGGGAGAAAAGAAAAGAGAAAGGAGAGTGGACGGGTTGGCTTTCGACGGTGGCGCTGTGACTCAGGAGAGTGGCACTGGGGAAGTCCTTCTTTCCAGGTAATGTGGAAGATTCTTCCGATTCTTTTCGAGAAAAACAGGTGACCCCCTTTTTAATCGCTTAAGCTAAGTTATACGGTACTACGCTATGCTAGCCTCTATTGGCATAGGATATGTGAGAGTATGCTAAGCTATAAGAGAACGAAAAGAGAAAGTATTAAATTGCCAGATGGATGGAACCGAATATCAATAAAGGAAACACAGCTAACGCTCATAACATTAGCTACGATACACTGACGGGAATTTGGTTACGAATATGCGATCGTATTAATGTTATAAATTAATTCTACGAATGAAGGAGATCGGGTTACACATTTTAATAATACCAGGGGATTTGGGAGAATTTTATTCCATATTGAAGCAAAACTATACCAGGTTGGCCCTAAACTATGTTTTACCAGACTTGTGGCATGCCATACAAAGGAATACGAAGGTTTTGTACATATGTTTAACGGTTGAACAAATCAGCACAACAAAAGGACTGAAAGACGGACCAATTGATTTATGCTGTCTGCAGTAAAGCTGGACAGTTGACTGGACAAATACTGAGATTTCGATTGAGGAGGTAGACACACTCCGGGACTTGATCGACCCCGGTGGGGCCTCCCTTGGGCGAGGGTGTCTGGTGATAATGGCCGAAACACTCTGTGACCCCAAGGTCCACTACTGATGAGGTGTCTACGAAATTCTGACGGTCAAATTACCGACAACAAGGACGACTTAACGGGACCCCTCTTAAGGTAAACGGTTGGTTGAATATAAAAACAAGATATTAGGTCAAAAATACTTCAAAATCAATAGACATAATATAATCCAAGGTTAGGACTTTAGGTTATTTTCTTTTCTCACGTCCCACCAATTTTCCTATCTTGCTGGCCGAGGGCCTGGTTAGCGCCTCAGCTAACTGGGGGTAGGTTTTGGTTGAGGTGCAATCTCACTTCGCCGTCCTTCGAACCCATTCCAGGATTTATGTGACTCCGATACGGCAAAGTTTACTGAAGGTGACAGACGTCGACCTGTGTCCTCCGCTGCCGTCTATCTAACCAACTGGGACGGCGGACCCCTTTGGGGAATGTTTAGTGAGCTAACCTTATACACCTAACCCTAACCCCTAACCCCTAAACCTAACCCCTAAACCTAACCCTAACCCTAACCATAACCCTAACCATAACCCTAACCATAACCCTAACCATAACCCTAACCATAACCCTAACCATAACCCTAACCATAACCCTAACCATAACCCCTAATCCCTAACCTTAACCTCTACAGCAAACTGTGGGGTTAATATAAAAACGAGACATTACTTCAAAAATAGTTCAAAGTGAATAGACCAAAAAATAAAAATTCAAAGGGTAGGACTTTAAGATAGAGTTTGTTTTTCCCTCAAAGGGGACCAGAACGGTTAAGTTCAGTCAAAATCAAACACACAATAAGCACAAACACGAGTTCAGGGTAAAAAAAAGGTCTTTATTAAGACCCAAGTAGTCTTGGCCAACATGACTGGCGTGTCCGCAACAGTTAGGATGCTTTGGAGCCGGCTATAGGTTGCAGGTAAGGACAGAAGGACGGGGCCTTTGCTCTTCTCCTTCGGGGGAGGAACTCCTTAGCTGACCCCAACACCTAACTTGTAAGGGAAACGGTTGGTTTAATATGAAAACAAGTTATGAGGTAAACAAGGGTTCAAAGTGAATAGACATAATATAATCCAAGGGTAGGACTTTAGGCTGCTTTCTTCTCTCACCTTTCTCTATTTTTCCATCTTGCTGGCCGAAGACCTGGGTAGCGCCTCAGCTACTCGGGGGAGGTTCTGGTTGAGGTGCATTCTCACTTCACCGTCCTTCGTACCCATTCCAGATTTTATGCGACTCCGGTACGGCGAGGTTTACTGAAGGAGACATGCGCCGGCCTGTGCCTTCCGCTGCCTTCTATCTAACCAACTGGGTCGGCGGACCCTTTTGGGGAATGTGTAGCGAGATAACCTTATAAACCTAACCCTAACCCTAACCCTAACCCTAACCCTAACCCTCTCGTTCTCTCTCCCTCTCTCTTGCTCTCTCGCTCTCTCTCTCTCTTTCTTTCTTTCTCTCTAACCCTAACCTCTCTCGCTCTCGCTCTCTCTTGCTCTCTCGCTCTCTCGTTTTCTCTCTCTCTTTTTCTCTCTCTCCCTCTCGCGCTCTCTCTCTCTTTCTCTCTAACCCTAACCCTGACCCTAACCTCTCTCTCTCTCTCTCTTGCTCTCTCGCTCTCTCGTTTTTTCTCTCTCTCTTTTTCTCTCTCTCCCTCTCTCTCTCTCTCTCTCTCTCTCTCTTTCTCTCTAACCCTGACCCTGACCCTGACCCTAACCCTAACCTCTCTCTCTCTCGCTCTCTCTCTCTCTCTCGCTCTCTCTCTTGCTCTCTCGTTCCCTCGTTTTTTCTCTCTCTTTCTCTCTCTCTCTCTCTCTCTCGCTCTCTCTCTCTCTCTCTCTCTCTCTCTCTCTCTCTCTCTCTCTCTCTCTCTCTCTCTCTCGCTCTCTTTTGCCCTCTCTCTTTTGACCAAAATAAAAAAGGAAAGGAAAAAAGACTCTTTTTTTAACTCGAACAAAATTCTAAGCGCGTTTTCTTTCCAGACTAAAAGAGACGATAGAGGACGGGAGAGTACACATGAGGGCGCCATAGACACATAAAATGGCTGTCTGGCAAACAGGGCTTAGTTGGATAGAATCACTAATTGGTTATTATTATCTTTTAAATGTAGAAATAAATAAGTGGGGAAAACGCTAATAGATAGTATTAAATTGTTTTTTAACATTTTGTTTATTTTGATCGCTTTTGGGGTGGATATTGTAATGAATACGCTTGGGGACAGTTGGTTGCCATGACAATGTAAGCGTCATCACGGATACTTCCGGCTTGGCTAACGTTTACTAGCCACTTGACGCGCACGGCTATTTCGTTGTAATTGCACAGTTTTATTATTGTGGTGGGCGAGTGGATTTACAGACAATAGTGACCGGGTAGTGCAAGTTAACAAAAGCAATCGAAATGTATTCTGTTATTATCACTGGGATGGGTAATTTTAATAATATTTTCGATTAACGGGGTCCACTACGACATTTTGCAGGGGTCATAGGTACTTCCGGGTTGCTAGTGCGAGGGCTTGTGGGTACTTCCGGGTTGCTAATGCTCATGACGTTGGCGCCGGTACGCCAAAAAAGAAAAGAGAAGAAGAAGGAGGAAGAGCGATTTCGTCCTAAATATGCGATCTTATTAATGTTAGCAATTGAATTTACGGTTAAATGGGACCGGTTAATGCATTTGAATAATACCAATGACCTTAATGGAAGTTTATTCGCTTTTTAACACTTTGTGGTATGAGTTTTGGAAAATATTTGTGGTACGGAAGCCGTTGGGATACTTGGCAAGGGCTTTGGGTACTTCCGGCTTGCTAATGCTAAATAGCCGCGATTTGCGTTAATCGTTTTATTTCCAAATATGTTGTTGCGAATTAAATTTGCGGTTGCAGGGGAACAGTTAACACAATTAAACGACACAAATGTGTTTTATCTAACTTTATTTAGTGCTTATCACATTGTTAGATAGGTTTAGGGACGGGATTGGTTGACGAGCCGCCGTGACACTTCGCAGAGGCTCATGGGAATTTGCCATTGACAGTGACACCGTGAACCAAGAAAGTGGCGCTGCGAATGAGAATCTCCTAAGGTAAGATTTTTCCGGTTGATAAATGTCAGATAAACGGCTGATACAAACACAGTCCTTTTGATAAAATAATATTAATTGCGCGGATATAATGGTTTAAAGGGTTTTCATCACAATTGGACTACAGGCAGACCTCCAATTATGCTGATAAACTTGGCCAGAAACTTAAATGAAATAATATAACATTGAGTTAAGTACAAACATACGTAATGATGGTTTAAATTCAATGAATCAATAAATTAAAAGAGACAAAGACTGACCTATTGATCTTTTCTGTCTGCGTTAAAGCTGGGCAGTTGACTTGACAAATAACTGTAATTTTAATTGACTAGGTAGACACACACCGGGGCTCGATCAACCCCGGCGGGGCCTCCCTTGGGCGAGGGTGTCTGGTGATAATGGCCGAAACACTCTGTGACCCCAAGGTCCACTACTGATGAGGTGTCTACGAAATTCTGACGGTCAAATTACCGACAACAAGGACGACTTAACGGGAACCCTCTTAAGGAAAACGGTTGGTTGAATATAAAAACAAGATATTAGGTCAAAAATACTTCAAAATCAATAGACATAATATAATCCAAGGTTAGGACTTTAGGTTGTTTTCTTTTCTCACGTCTCACCATTTTTCCTATCTTGCTGGCCGAGGGCCTGGTTAGCGCCTCAGCTAACTGGGGGTAGGTTCTGGTTGAGGTGCAATCTCACTTCGCCGTCCTTCGAACCCATTCCAGGATTTATGTGACTCCGATACGGCAAAGTTTACTGAAGGTGACAGACGTCGACCTGTGTTCTCCGCTGCCGTCTATCTAACCAACTGGGTCGGCGGACCCCTTTGGGGAATGTTTAGTGAGCTAACCTTATACACCTAACCCTAACCCCTAACCCTAACCCTAACCCCTAACCCCTAAACCTAACCCCTAAACCTAACCCTAACCATAACCCTAACCATAACCCTAACCATAACCCCTAATCCCTAACCTTAACCTCTACAGCAAACTGTGGGGTTAATATAAAAACGAGACATTACTTCAAAAATAGTTCAAAGTGAATAGACAAAAAAATAAAAATTCAAAGGGTAGGACTTTAAGATAGAGTTTGTTTTTCCCTCAAAGGGGACCAGATCGGGTAAGTACAGTCAAAATCAAACACACAATAAGCACAAACACGAGTTCAGGATAAAAAAAAGGTCTTTATTAAGACCCAAGTAGTCCTGGCCAACATGACTGGCGCGTCCGCAACAGTTAGGATGCTTTGGAGCCGGCTATAGGTTGCAGGTAAGGATAGAAGGACGGGGCCTTTGCTCTTCTCCTTCGGGGGAGGAACTCCTTAGCTGACCCCAACACCTAACTTTTAAGGGAAACGGTTGGTTTAATATGAAAACAAGTTATGAGGTAAACAAGGGTTCAAAGTGAATAGACATAATATAATCCAAGGGTAGGACTTTAGGCTGCTTTCTTCTCTCACCTTTCTCTATTTTTCCATCTTGCTGGCCGAAGACCTGGGTAGCGCCTCAGCTACTCGGGGGAGGTTCTGGTTGAGGTGCATTCTCACTTCGCCGTCCTTCGTACCCATTCCAGAATTTATGCGACTCCGGTACGGCGAGGTTTACTGAAGGAGACATGCGTCGGCCTGTGCCTTCCGCTGCCTTCTATCTAACCAACTGGGTCGGCGGACCCTTTGGGGAATGTGTAGCGAGATAACCTTATAAACCTAACCCTAACCCTAACCCTAACCCTGACCCTGACCCTGACCCTGACCCTAACCCTAACCCTAACCCTGGGGCAAGACCACCTGCCAGATCCTCAAACGTCATTACGAGTCCCACCTACCGTTCTGCCGGTCCGACATGGAATTTGCACTCCAAGACAACAATCTAGAATGGGAGGCTGCTTTCCAAGTGGCGGTTGGTTGGGCCAAGCGAAATTTTCCACGCCTACTACCAGGCACAATTTCGGAGGTTGAGAACGAGATTTTGGACTTTCTGGAAGACTTGCCGCGCTCCGATCCCAACCCTGACCCCCATCCTACTCCTGGCCCCAGTCCTATTCTCGCCCCCAACCCTAACCCTAACCCCAACCCCAACCCTAACCCTAACCCTATCCCAAACCCTAACCTGGAGCTGCGGTTTCCCGCTCCCACTCCGCTCCCGCAGCGACCTAGACTCACACCTGTCGCCAAAAAGAAGACCCAAGATTTGGAGCCAGGGGAAGTGGTTGAGATCCAAACCCAAAAATTGACAGTGTCCCTACGCCCGCAGAGGAAGATCGCAGTGGTGGCCAGTAAGCCCAGCCACTTCCCTCCCCACCAGGACCGCCCAAGAGGGGTGTCTACACAAGGGAGTCGGGCTTTGTCCCCTAACCCCAATCCTAACCCTGCCCTCAACCCTAACCCCAACCCTGACCCTACCCCCAACCCTAAACCTAACCCCAACCCTAACCCCAACCCATACCCCAATCCCAGTCCCTATCTACGTCCCACCAGGAACAGAACTTCCAAACAGTAGGACAATTAACATAATTAGGACAAATTGGTTTTATTTTATTTAGACCCACTTACATCTAATACCTACCTGGATACTTACCTCCAATTGGAACCACGCGTCTGGTCCCCGGACCACGCCCACCTGAAAAAAAGCAGAAAAAATTGACAAAACGGAATAACACAAAAATATGAACAAAAGTCACCAAATGTTTTCAATAATATAATTACAAATTTGCAAAAACCCAATACACATATATAATCCACCTACCTATGTATTATTTACCTGTAGTTTGAACAGCAATCCGAGATCCTAGACCACGTCTACTTGAAAAACAAAATACATCAAAAACATTAAAAAAAAACAATTAAAAAACATTAAAAAACAAAAAACAAAATTAGTATGTTTACATTATTCTACAATACCAATTCCAAGTTGACCAAATTATAATTATTTTGTTTAAACCCAATATGAAGGCTAGTTTAATTATGAAAATTAATTGGAAAATGCAAATATAAGCTAAAACACGTTACATTTCTAAAACGAAATTTCGAAAAACAAAAAAGATTTAAAACTTCAACCGAGCTGAGGGTATAAAAGGAATCCGCAAGGCAAAGAGCCTTTAGTGCGAATTTGGACTGCAAGCAAGACACATTGTTGCACCTTACAAAACAAAAATAGTTTTTCATATAATACATGTGTGCCAGACCTGATGAAGGCTTGAGATAGCCGAAACGTTGTCAGGGCACACATTGCATATTGGCCAGAATAAATCAAAAAAGAAACTTTATTTTTTTTTAAAAACAACTTTATTAAATATATAACAAAGGCAAATTCTAGATCCACAGCCATGGATCAGGGTTGGACGACGGTCCACTATGGCCGACGTCACCGCGTTGCCCGCCGGAACCGTGAGCTGGGGGCTGATTGGAATCCCGGATGGATGGACCGTGCTTTTGCCTTTCCCTCCTCCAGGAGGGGGGGCTCCCACCATAATCCTAACCAGCCTGTGCCTCCTCCGGATCCCTCCAGACCTCCTGGCTCTAGGTTCGATTCCTATGCGACAGTAGTTCGCCAAGGCCGCAGGCAACCGCGTCAGGACCAACGTGGTCCCCCTCCAGCTGCAACCCGGACCTCCAAGTGGAGACCAGCAGAGGCCGGATTTGGTCGCCTGATCCGCAAAATCTATAACTTGATTAAGGTCTACCACCACCTGAACAATGTAGACCCCCAGCAGTGGGCTACACAACCTCGGATGATCACCAGGATGGAGGAGGTGTTGTCCACAATGATCAAGCCGGCATTCCTAGATAGCGGGGTTGTCCGGGACATTGTGGACAATGCCAAGACCTGGGGCAAGACCACCTGCCAGATCCTCAAACGTCATTACGAGTCCCACCTACCGTTCTGCCGGTCCGACATGGAATTTGCACTCCAAGACAACAATCTAGAATGGGAGGCTGCTTTCCAAGTGGCGGTTGGTTGGGCCAAGCGAAATTTTCCACGCCTACTACCAGACACAATTTCGGAGGTTGAGAACGAGATTTTGGACTTTCTGGAAGACTTGCCGCGCTCCGATCCCAACCCTGACCCCCACCCTACTCCTAGCCCCAGTCCTATTCTCGCCCCCAACCCTAACCCTAACCCCAACCCTAACCCTATCCCAAACCCTAACCTGGAGCTGCGGTTTCCCGCTCCCACTCCACTCCCACAGCGACCTAGACTCACACCTGTCGCCAAAAAGAAGACCCAAGATTCGGAGCCAGGGGAAGTGGTTGAGATCCAAACCCAAAAATTGACAGTGTCCCTACGCCCGCAGAGGAAGATCGCAGTGGTGGCCAGTAAGCCCAGCCACTTCCCTCCCCACCAGGACCGCCCAAGAGGGGTGTCTACACAAGGGAGTCGGGCTTTGTCCCCTAACCCCAATCCTAACCCTGCCCTCAACCCTAACCCCAACCCTGACCCTACCCCCAACCCTAAACCTAACCCCAACCCTAACCCCAACCCCAACCCATACCCCAATCCCAGTCCCTATCTACGTCCCACCAGGAACAGAACTTCCAAACAGTAGGACAATTAACATAATTAGGACAAATTGGTTTTATTTTATTTAGACCCACTTACATCTAATACCTACCTGGATACTTACCTCCAATTGGAACCACGCGTCTGGTCCCCGGACCACGCCCACCTGAAAAAAAGCAGAAAAAATTGACAAAACGGAATAACACAAAAATATGAACAAAAGTCACCAAATGTTTTCAATAATATAATTACAAATTTGCAAAAACCCAATACACATATATAATCCACCTACCTATGTATTATTTACCTGTAGTTTGAACAGCAATCCGAGATCCTAGACCACGTCTACTTGAAAAACAAAATACATCAAAAACATTAAAAAAAACAATTAAAAAACATTAAAAAACAAAAAACAAAATTAGTATGTTTACATTATTCTACAATACCAATTCCAAGTTGACCAAATTATAATTATTTTGTTTAAACCCAATATGAAGGCTAGTTTAATTATGAAAATTAATTGGAAAATGCAAATATAAGCTAAAACACGTTACATTTCTAAAACGAAATTTCGAAAAACAAAAAAGATTTAAAACTTCAACCGAGCTGAGGGTATAAAAGGAATCCGCAAGGCAAAGAGCCTTTAGTGCGAATTTGGACTGCAAGCAAGACACATTGTTGCACCTTACAAAACAAAAATAGTTTTTCATATAATACATGTGTGCCAGACCTGATGAAGGCTTGAGATAGCCGAAACGTTGTCAGGGCACACATTGCATATTGGCCAGAATAAATCAAAAAAGAAACTTTATTTTTTTAAAAAAACAACTTTATTAAATATATAACAAAGGCAAATTCTAGATCCACAGCCATGGATCAGGGTTGGACGACGGTCCACTATGGCCGACGCCACCGCGTTGCCCGCCGGAACCGTGAGCTGGGGGCTGATTGGAATCCCGGATGGATGGACCGTGCTTTTGCCTTTCCCTCCTCCAGGAGGGGGGGCTCCCACCATAATCCTAACCAGCCTGTGCCTCCTCCGGATCCCTCCAGACCTCCTGGCTCTAGGTTCGATTCCTATGCGACAGTAGTTCGCCAAGGCCGCAGGCAACCGCGTCAGGACCAACGTGGTCCCCCTCCAGCTGCAACCCGGACCTCCAAGTGGAGACCAGCAGAGGCCGGATTTGGTCGCCTGATCCGCAAAATCTATAACTTGATTAAGGTCTACCACCACCTGAACAATGTAGATCCCCAGCAGTGGGCTACACAACCTCGGATGATCACCAGGATGGAGGAGGTGTTGTCCACAATGATCAAGCCGGCATTCCTAGATAGCGGGGTTGTGCGGGACATTGTGGACAATGCCAAGACCTGGGGCAAGACCACCTGCCAGATCCTCAAACGTCATTACGAGTCCCACCTACCGTTCTGCCGGTCCGACATGGAATTTGCACTCCAAGACAACAATCTAGAATGGGAGGCTGCTTTCCAAGTGGCGGTTGGTTGGGCCAAGCGAAATTTTCCACGCCTACTACCAGACACAATTTCGGAGGTTGAGAACGAGATTTTGGACTTTCTGGAAGACTTGCCGCGCTCCGATCTCAACCCTGACCCCCACCCTACTCCTAGCCCCAGTCCTATTCTCGCCCCCAACCCTAACCCCAACCCTAACCCTATCCCAAACCCTAACCTGGAGCTGCGGTTTCCCGCTCCCACTCCACTCCCACAGCGACCTAGACTCACACCTGTCGCCAAAAAGAAGACCCAAGATTCGGAGCCAGGGGAAGTGGTTGAGATCCAAACCCAAAAATTGACAGTGTCCCTACGCCCGCAGAGGAAGATCGCAGTGGTGGCCAGTAAGCCCAGCCACTTCCCTCCCCACCAGGACCGCCCAAGAGGGGTGTCTACACAAGGGAGTCGGGCTTTGTCCCCTAACCCCAATCCTAACCCTGCCCTCAACCCTAACCCCAACCCTGACCCTACCCCCAACCCTAAACCTAACCCCAACCCTAACCCCAACCCATACCCCAATCCCAGTCCCTATCTACGTCCCACCAGGAACAGAACTTCCAAACAGTAGGACAATTAACATAATTAGGACAAATTGGTTTTATTTTATTTAGACCCACTTACATCTAATACCTACCTGGATACTTACCTCCAATTGGAACCACGCGTCTGGTCCCCGGACCACGCCCACCTGAAAAAAAGCAGAAAAAATTGACAAAACGGAATAACACAAAAATATGAACAAAAGTCACCAAATGTTTTCAATAATATAATTACAAATTTGCAAAAACCCAATACACATATATAATCCACCTACCTATGTATTATTTACCTGTAGTTTGAACAGCAATCCGAGATCCTAGACCACGTCTACTTGAAAAACAAAATACATCAAAAACATTAAAAAAAACAATTAAAAAACATTAAAAAACAAAAAACAAAATTAGTATGTTTACATTATTCTACAATACCAATTCCAAGTTGACCAAATTATAATTATTTTGTTTAAACCCAATATGAAGGCTAGTTTAATTATGAAAATTAATTGGAAAATGCAAATATAAGCTAAAACACGTTACATTTCTAAAACAAAATTTCGAAAAACAAAAAAGATTTAAAACTTCAACCGAGCTGAGGGTATAAAAGGAATCCGCAAGGCAAAGAGCCTTTAGTGCGAATTTGGACTGCAAGCAAGACACATTGTTGCACCTTACAAAACAAAAATAGTTTTTCATATAATACATGTGTGCCAGACCTGATGAAGGCTTGAGATAGCCGAAACGTTGTCAGGGCACACATTGCATATTGGCCAGAATAAATCAAAAAAGAAACTTTATTTTTTTAAAAAAACAACTTTATTAAATATATAACAAAGGCAAATTCTAGATCCACAGCCATGGATCAGGGTTGGACGACGGTCCACTATGGCCGACGCCACCGCGTTGCCCGCCGGAACCGTGAGCTGGGGGCTGATTGGAATCCCGGATGGATGGACCGTGCTTTTGCCTTTCCCTCCTCCAGGAGGGGGGGCTCCCACCATAATCCTAACCAGCCTGTGCCTCCTCCGGATCCCTCCAGACCTCCTGGCTCTAGGTTCGATTCCTATGCGACAGTAGTTCGCCAAGGCCGCAGGCAACCGCGTCAGGACCAACGTGGTCCCCCTCCAGCTGCAACCCGGACCTCCAAGTGGAGACCAGCAGAGGCCGGATTTGGTCGCCTGATCCGCAAAATCTATAACTTGATTAAGGTCTACCACCACCTGAACAATGTAGACCCCCAGCAGTGGGCTACACAACCTCGGATGATCACCAGGATGGAGGAGGTGTTGTCCACAATGATCAAGCCGGCATTCCTAGATAGCGGGGTTGTGCGGGACATTGTGGACAATGCCAAGACCTGGGGCAAGACCACCTGCCAGATCCTCAAACGTCATTACGAGTCCCACCTACCGTTCTGCCGGTCCGACATGGAATTTGCACTCCAAGACAACAATCTAGAATGGGAGGCTGCTTTCCAAGTGGCGGTTGGTTGGGCCAAGCGAAATTTTCCACGCCTACTACCAGACACAATTTCGGAGGTTGAGAACGAGATTTTGGACTTTCTGGAAGACTTGCCGCGCTCCGATCTCAACCCTGACCCCCACCCTACTCCTAGCCCCAGTCCTATTCTCGCCCCCAACCCTAACCCTAACCCCAACCCTAACCCTATCCCAAACCCTAACCTGGAGCTGCGGTTTCCCGCTCCCACTCCACTCCCACAGCGACCTAGACTCACACCTGTCGCCAAAAAGAAGACCCAAGATTCGGAGCCAGGGGAAGTGGTTGAGATCCAAACCCAAAAATTGACAGTGTCCCTACGCCCGCAGAGGAAGATCGCAGTGGTGGCCAGTAAGCCCAGCCACTTCCCTCCCCACCAGGACCGCCCAAGAGGGGTGTCTACACAAGGGAGTCGGGCTTTGTCCCCTAACCCCAATCCTAACCCTGCCCTCAACCCTAACCCCAACCCTGACCCTACCCCCAACCCTAAACCTAACCCCAACCCTAACCCCAACCCCAACCCATACCCCAATCCCAGTCCCTATCTACGTCCCACCAGGAACAGAACTTCCAAACAGTAGGACAATTAACATAATTAGGACAAATTGGTTTTATTTTATTTAGACCCACTTACATCTAATACCTACCTGGATACTTACCTCCAATTGGAACCACGCGTCTGGTCCCCGGACCACGCCCACCTGAAAAAAAGCAGAAAAAATTGACAAAACGGAATAACACAAAAATATGAACAAAAGTCACCAAATGTTTTCAATAATATAATTACAAATTTGCAAAAACCCAATACACATATATAATCCACCTACCTATGTATTATTTACCTGTAGTTTGAACAGCAATCCGAGATCCTAGACCACGTCTACTTGAAAAACAAAATACATCAAAAACATTAAAAAAAACAATTAAAAAACATTAAAAAACAAAAAACAAAATTAGTATGTTTACATTATTCTACAATACCAATTCCAAGTTGACCAAATTATAATTATTTTGTTTAAACCCAATATGAAGGCTAGTTTAATTATGAAAATTAATTGGAAAATGCAAATATAAGCTAAAACACGTTACATTTCTAAAACAAAATTTCGAAAAACAAAAAAGATTTAAAACTTCAACCGAGCTGAGGGTATAAAAGGAATCCGCAAGGCAAAGAGCCTTTAGTGCGAATTTGGACTGCAAGCAAGACACATTGTTGCACCTTACAAAACAAAAATAGTTTTTCATATAATACATGTGTGCCAGACCTGATGAAGGCTTGAGATAGCCGAAACGTTGTCAGGGCACACATTGCATATTGGCCAGAATAAATCAAAAAAGAAACTTTATTTTTTTAAAAAAACAACTTTATTAAATATATAACAAAGGCAAATTCTAGATCCACAGCCATGGATCAGGGTTGGACGACGGTCCACTATGGCCGACGCCACCGCGTTGCCCGCCGGAACCGTGAGCTGGGGGCTGATTGGAATCCCGGATGGATGGACCGTGCTTTTGCCTTTCCCTCCTCCAGGAGGGGGGGCTCCCACCATAATCCTAACCAGCCTGTGCCTCCTCCGGATCCCTCCAGACCTCCTGGCTCTAGGTTCGATTCCTATGCGACAGTAGTTCGCCAAGGCCGCAGGCAACCGCGTCAGGACCAACGTGGTCCCCCTCCAGCTGCAACCCGGACCTCCAAGTGGAGACCAGCAGAGGCCGGATTTGGTCGCCTGATCCGCAAAATCTATAACTTGATTAAGGTCTACCACCACCTGAACAATGTAGACCCCCAGCAGTGGGCTACACAACCTCGGATGATCACCAGGATGGAGGAGGTGTTGTCCACAATGATCAAGCCGGCATTCCTAGATAGCGGGGTTGTGCGGGACATTGTGGACAATGCCAAGACCTGGGGCAAGACCACCTGCCAGATCCTCAAACGTCATTACGAGTCCCACCTACCGTTCTGCCGGTCCGACATGGAATTTGCACTCCAAGACAACAATCTAGAATGGGAGGCTGCTTTCCAAGTGGCGGTTGGTTGGGCCAAGCGAAATTTTCCACGCCTACTACCAGACACAATTTCGGAGGTTGAGAACGAGATTTTGGACTTTCTGGAAGACTTGCCGCGCTCCGATCTCAACCCTGACCCCCACCCTACTCCTAGCCCCAGTCCTATTCTCGCCCCCAACCCTAACCCTAACCCCAACCCTAACCCTATCCCAAACCCTAACCTGGAGCTGCGGTTTCCCGCTCCCACTCCACTCCCACAGCGACCTAGACTCACACCTGTCGCCAAAAAGAAGACCCAAGATTCGGAGCCAGGGGAAGTGGTTGAGATCCAAACCCAAAAATTGACAGTGTCCCTACGCCCGCAGAGGAAGATCGCAGTGGTGGCCAGTAAGCCCAGCCACTTCCCTCCCCACCAGGACCGCCCAAGAGGGGTGTCTACACAAGGGAGTCGGGCTTTGTCCCCTAACCCCAATCCTAACCCTGCCCTCAACCCTAACCCCAACCCTGACCCTACCCCCAACCCTAAACCTAACCCCAACCCTAACCCCAACCCCAACCCATACCCCAATCCCAGTCCCTATCTACGTCCCACCAGGAACAGAACTTCCAAACAGTAGGACAATTAACATAATTAGGACAAATTGGTTTTATTTTATTTAGACCCACTTACATCTAATACCTACCTGGATACTTACCTCCAATTGGAACCACGCGTCTGGTCCCCGGACCACGCCCACCTGAAAAAAAGCAGAAAAAATTGACAAAACGGAATAACACAAAAATATGAACAAAAGTCACCAAATGTTTTCAATAATATAATTACAAATTTGCAAAAACCCAATACACATATATAATCCACCTACCTATGTATTATTTACCTGTAGTTTGAACAGCAATCCGAGATCCTAGACCACGTCTACTTGAAAAACAAAATACATCAAAAACATTAAAAAAAACAATTAAAAAACATTAAAAAACAAAAAACAAAATTAGTATGTTTACATTATTCTACAATACCAATTCCAAGTTGACCAAATTATAATTATTTTGTTTAAACCCAATATGAAGGCTAGTTTAATTATGAAAATTAATTGGAAAATGCAAATATAAGCTAAAACACGTTACATTTCTAAAACAAAATTTCGAAAAACAAAAAAGATTTAAAACTTCAACCGAGCTGAGGGTATAAAAGGAATCCGCAAGGCAAAGAGCCTTTAGTGCGAATTTGGACTGCAAGCAAGACACATTGTTGCACCTTACAAAACAAAAATAGTTTTTCATATAATACATGTGTGCCAGACCTGATGAAGGCTTGAGATAGCCGAAACGTTGTCAGGGCACACATTGCATATTGGCCAGAATAAATCAAAAAAGAAACTTTATTTTTTTAAAAAAACAACTTTATTAAATATATAACAAAGGCAAATTCTAGATCCACAGCCATGGATCAGGGTTGGACGACGGTCCACTATGGCCGACGCCACCGCGTTGCCCGCCGGAACCGTGAGCTGGGGGCTGATTGGAATCCCGGATGGATGGACCGTGCTTTTGCCTTTCCCTCCTCCAGGAGGGGGGGCTCCCACCATAATCCTAACCAGCCTGTGCCTCCTCCGGATCCCTCCAGACCTCCTGGCTCTAGGTTCGATTCCTATGCGACAGTAGTTCGCCAAGGCCGCAGGCAACCGCGTCAGGACCAACGTGGTCCCCCTCCAGCTGCAACCCGGACCTCCAAGTGGAGACCAGCAGAGGCCGGATTTGGTCGCCTGATCCGCAAAATCTATAACTTGATTAAGGTCTACCACCACCTGAACAATGTAGACCCCCAGCAGTGGGCTACACAACCTCGGATGATCACCAGGATGGAGGAGGTGTTGTCCACAATGATCAAGCCGGCATTCCTAGATAGCGGGGTTGTGCGGGACATTGTGGACAATGCCAAGACCTGGGGCAAGACCACCTGCCAGATCCTCAAACGTCATTACGAGTCCCACCTACCGTTCTGCCGGTCCGACATGGAATTTGCACTCCAAGACAACAATCTAGAATGGGAGGCTGCTTTCCAAGTGGC
>NC_090851.1:21628789-21878789 GCF_024217435.2 Syngnathus scovelli | reverse complement strand
CCTCCCTTGGGCGAGGGTGTCTGGTGATAATGGCCGAAACACTCTGTGACCCCAAGGTCCACTACTGATGAGGTGTCTACGAAATTCTGACGCTCAAATTACCCACAACAAAGACGACTTAATGGGATCCCTTCTAAAGAAAGCTGTTGGTTGAATATAAAAACAAGATATTAGGTCAAAAATACTTCAAAGTTAATAGACATAATATAATCCAAGGGTAGGACTTTAGGTTGCTTTCTTCTCTCACTTTTCACTATTTTTCCATCTTGCTGGCCGAAGACCTGGGTAGCGCCTCAGCTACTCGGGGGAGGTTCTGGTTGAGGTGCATTCTCACTTCGCCGTCCTTCGTACCCATTCCAGAATTTATGCGACTCCGGTACGGCGAGGTTTACTGAAGGAGACATGCGCCGGCCTGTGCCTTCCGCTGCCTTCTATCTAACCAACTGGGTCGGCGGACCCTTTGGGGAATGTGTAGCGAGATAACCTTATAAACCTAACCCTAACCCTAACCCTAACCCTAACCCAAAATTTGAACGTAAACACAAATTTGAATAATAATTGCAAATAAGCACTATTTGAGACCAAAAGGCAGTTAAAAGTAAATACTTACCTCAAATAAAATCACAATAGTCACCCAAAACAAAAAAATGTGCATACCTATCAAATTTGAATGTAAACAATTGCAAATAAGCATTATTTGGGACAAAAAAAAGCAAAAAAAGCAGTTAAAAGTAAATACTTACCCAAAACAAAAATATACTTACCTAATCCGGAGATCACAAATCCACGCCCAATCGGTGCCTGCAAGAATACAAGTTACTATGCTAAAGAAACAAGCGCAAATCTTTGGCTCCGCCCACTTGGAGGAGTGTATATAAGCACCGTTCGGAGCAGTAGCTCTCAGTCTCGATGCGGCCGTGGAGGAGGAAGCAGCTCCCCATGTGATGAAACTAAACTAAATTTAGATGCAATTCCTGTGTGCCAGACCTGAGGAAGGCACAAAAGATGCCGAAACGTTGTCGATGGCCACACAGATGAACAAAATTTAGCGCAAAATGACGCCGGTACAAAACCAATTGGAAACAAATAGTAATTTACCCACGCTCTACCCAGATAGGAGAGCGCATGGATGCCGCACAGAGCAAGATGCTCTCGCTCCACCCAGATAGGGGAGTCGATGAATTAGGTGCGAGGTACGAATATTTAGTTGAACGCAAGCGCAGCTGTCAATCTTACATGCCAAATCGAGACTCACTTATTAATTATATAACAAAGGCGACCGGATAGGTAAAGTGCAATCAAAAACAAGCATACAATAAGCACAAACACGTGTTCAAGGTCAAAAATGATCTTTATTAAGCCCTAATTAGTCCTGGCCAGCATGGCGGGTGCGGCCGCAACGGGCAGGATGCTCTGGAGCTGGTTGTGGGGTGCGGGCCAGGATGGTAGGACCGTGCCTTTGTTCCTCTCCTTCGGGGGAGGAACTCTTTACCTAATCCTAACTCGCCTGTGCCACCTCCAGTGCCCCCCCCCCACGTTTCCGGTTTCCATCGAGCTCCTGTTACGTCTGTGTGCTGTCCCCTAAACTGGTCCTATCCCAGCCCTAATCCTAACCTATCCCCCATCCTAACCCTAACCATAACCCTAACCCTAATCCTAACCCTAACCCTAACCCTAACCTGACCCCATTTCCCGATAAGACAAAAACGTCAACCTGCAAGTTAAAATTTAAAAATAAACAAGTCAAAATTTGAACGTAAACACAAATTTGAATAATAATTGCAAATAAGCACTATTTGAGACCAAAAGGCAGTTAAAAGTAAATACTTACCTCAAATAAAATCACAATAGTCACCCAAAACAAAAAAATGTGCATACCTATCAAATTTGAATGTAAACAATTGCAAATAAGCATTATTTGGGACAAAAAAAAGCAAAAAAAGCAGTTAAAAGTAAATACTTACCCAAAACAAAAATATACTTACCTAATCCGGAGATCACAAATCCACGCCCAATCGGTGCCTGCAAGAATACAAGTTACTATGCTAAAGAAACAAGCGCAAATCTTTGGCTCCGCCCACTTGGAGGAGTGTATATAAGCACCGTTCGGAGCAGTAGCTCTCAGTCTCGATGCGGCCGTGGAGGAGGAAGCAGCTCCCCATGTGATGAAACTAAACTAAATTTAGATGCAATTCCTGTGTGCCAGACCTGAGGAAGGCACAAAAGATGCCGAAACGTTGTCGATGGCCACACAGATGAACAAAATTTAGCGCAAAATGACGCCGGTACAAAACCAATTGGAAACAAATAGTAATTTACCCACGCTCTACCCAGATAGGAGAGCGCATGGATGCCGCACAGAGCAAGATGCTCTCGCTCCACCCAGATAGGGGAGTCGATGAATTAGGTGCGAGGTACGAATATTTAGTTGAACGCAAGCGCAGCTGTCAATCTTACATGCCAAATCGAGACTCACTTATTAATTATATAACAAAGGCGACCGGATAGGTAAAGTGCAATCAAAAACAAGCATACAATAAGCACAAACACGTGTTCAAGGTCAAAAATGATCTTTATTAAGCCCTAATTAGTCCTGGCCAGCATGGCGGGTGCGGCCGCAACGGGCAGGATGCTCTGGAGCTGGTTGTGGGGTGCGGGCCAGGATGGTAGGACCGTGCCTTTGTTCCTCTCCTTCGGGGGAGGAACTCTTTACCTAATCCTAACTCGCCTGTGCCACCTCCAGTGCCCCCCCCACGTTTCCGGTTTCCATCGAGCTCCTGTTACGTCTGTGTGCTGTCCCCTAAACTGGTCCTATCCCAGCCCTAATCCTAACCTATCCCCCATCCTAACCCTAACCATAACCCTAACCCTAACCATAACCCTAACCCTAACCCTAACCCTAACCCTAACCTGACCCCATTTCCCGATAAGACAAAAACGTCAACCTGCAAGTTAAAATTTAAAAATAAACAAGTCAAAATTTGAACGTAAACACAAATTTGAATAATAATTGCAAATAAGCACTATTTGAGACCAAAAGGCAGTTAAAAGTAAATACTTACCTCAAATAAAATCACAATAGTCACCCAAAACAAAAAAATGTGCATACCTATCAAATTTGAATGTAAACAATTGCAAATAAGCATTATTTGGGACAAAAAAAAGCAAAAAAAGCAGTTAAAAGTAAATACTTACCCAAAACAAAAATATACTTACCTAATCCGGAGATCACAAATCCACGCCCAATCGGTGCCTGCAAGAATACAAGTTACTATGCTAAAGAAACAAGCGCAAATCTTTGGCTCCGCCCACTTGGAGGAGTGTATATAAGCACCGTTCGGAGCAGTAGCTCTCAGTCTCGATGCGGCCGTGGAGGAGGAAGCAGCTCCCCATGTGATGAAACTAAACTAAATTTAGATGCAATTCCTGTGTGCCAGACCTGAGGAAGGCACAAAAGATGCCGAAACGTTGTCGATGGCCACACAGATGAACAAAATTTAGCGCAAAATGACGCCGGTACAAAACCAATTGGAAACAAATAGTAATTTACCCACGCTCTACCCAGATAGGAGAGCGCATGGATGCCGCACAGAGCAAGATGCTCTCGCTCCACCCAGATAGGGGAGTCGATGAATTAGGTGCGAGGTACGAATATTTAGTTGAACGCAAGCGCAGCTGTCAATCTTACATGCCAAATCGAGACTCACTTATTAATTATATAACAAAGGCGACCGGATAGGTAAAGTGCAATCAAAAACAAGCATACAATAAGCACAAACACGTGTTCAAGGTCAAAAATGATCTTTATTAAGCCCTAATTAGTCCTGGCCAGCATGGCGGGTGCGGCCGCAACGGGCAGGATGCTCTGGAGCTGGTTGTGGGGTGCGGGCCAGGATGGTAGGACCGTGCCTTTGTTCCTCTCCTTCGGGGGAGGAACTCTTTACCTAATCCTAACTCGCCTGTGCCACCTCCAGTGCCCCCCCCCACGTTTCCGGTTTCCATCGAGCTCCTGTTACGTCTGTGTGCTGTCCCCTAAACTGGTCCTATCCCAGCCCTAATCCTAACCTATCCCCCATCCTAACCCTAACCATAACCCTAACCCTAACCCTAACCCTAACCCTAACCTGACCCCATTTCCCGATAAGACAAAAACGTCAACCTGCAAGTTAAAATTTAAAAATAAACAAGTCAAAATTTGAACGTAAACACAAATTTGAATAATAATTGCAAATAAGCACTATTTGAGACCAAAAGGCAGTTAAAAGTAAATACTTACCTCAAATAAAATCACAATAGTCACCCAAAACAAAAAAATGTGCATACCTATCAAATTTGAATGTAAACAATTGCAAATAAGCATTATTTGGGACAAAAAAAAGCAAAAAAAGCAGTTAAAAGTAAATACTTACCCAAAACAAAAATATACTTACCTAATCCGGAGATCACAAATCCACGCCCAATCGGTGCCTGCAAGAATACAAGTTACTATGCTAAAGAAACAAGCGCAACTCTTTGGCTCCGCCCACTTGGAGGAGTGTATATAAGCACCGTTCGGAGCAGTAGCTCTCAGTCTCGATGCGGCCGTGGAGGAGGAAGCAGCTCCCCATGTGATGAAACTAAACTAAATTTAGATGCAATTCCTGTGTGCCAGACCTGAGGAAGGCACAAAAGATGCCGAAACGTTGTCGATGGCCACACAGATGAACAAAATTTAGCGCAAAATGACGCCGGTACAAAACCAATTGGAAACAAATAGTAATTTACCCACGCTCTACCCAGATAGGAGAGCGCATGGATGCCGCACAGAGCAAGATGCTCTCGCTCCACCCAGATAGGGGAGTCGATGAATTAGGTGCGAGGTACGAATATTTAGTTGAACGCAAGCGCAGCTGTCAATCTTACATGCCAAATCGAGACTCACTTATTAATTATATAACAAAGGCGACCGGATAGGTAAAGTGCAATCAAAAACAAGCATACAATAAGCACAAACACGTGTTCAAGGTCAAAAATGATCTTTATTAAGCCCTAATTAGTCCTGGCCAGCATGGCGGGTGCGGCCGCAACGGGCAGGATGCTCTGGAGCTGGTTGTGGGGTGCGGGCCAGGATGGTAGGACCGTGCCTTTGTTCCTCTCCTTCGGGGGAGGAACTCTTTACCTAATCCTAACTCGCCTGTGCCACCTCCAGTGCCCCCCCCCCACGTTTCCGGTTTCCATCGAGCTCCTGTTACGTCTGTGTGCTGTCCCCTAAACTGGTCCTATCCCAGCCCTAATCCTAACCTATCCCCCATCCTAACCCTAACCCTAACCCTAATCCTAACCCTAACCCTAACCCTAACCCTAACCTGACCCCATTTCCCGATAAGACAAAAACGTCAACCTGCAAGTTAAAATTTAAAAATAAACAAGTCAAAATTTGAACGTAAACACAAATTTGAATAATAATTGCAAATAAGCACTATTTGAGACCAAAAGGCAGTTAAAAGTAAATACTTACCTCAAATAAAATCACAATAGTCACCCAAAACAAAAAAATGTGCATACCTATCAAATTTGAATGTAAACAATTGCAAATAAGCATTATTTGGGACAAAAAAAAGCAAAAAAAGCAGTTAAAAGTAAATACTTACCCAAAACAAAAATATACTTACCTAATCCGGAGATCACAAATCCACGCCCAATCGGTGCCTGCAAGAATACAAGTTACTATGCTAAAGAAACAAGCGCAAATCTTTGGCTCCGCCCACTTGGAGGAGTGTATATAAGCACCGTTCGGAGCAGTAGCTCTCAGTCTCGATGCGGCCGTGGAGGAGGAAGCAGCTCCCCATGTGATGAAACTAAACTAAATTTAGATGCAATTCCTGTGTGCCAGACCTGAGGAAGGCACAAAAGATGCCGAAACGTTGTCGATGGCCACACAGATGAACAAAATTTAGCGCAAAATGACGCCGGTACAAAACCAATTGGAAACAAATAGTAATTTACCCACGCTCTACCCAGATAGGAGAGCGCATGGATGCCGCACAGAGCAAGATGCTCTCGCTCCACCCAGATAGGGGAGTCGATGAATTAGGTGCGAGGTACGAATATTTAGTTGAACGCAAGCGCAGCTGTCAATCTTACATGCCAAATCGAGACTCACTTATTAATTATATAACAAAGGCGACCGGATAGGTAAAGTGCAATCAAAAACAAGCATACAATAAGCACAAACACGTGTTCAAGGTCAAAAATGATCTTTATTAAGCCCTAATTAGTCCTGGCCAGCATGGCGGGTGCGGCCGCAACGGGCAGGATGCTCTGGAGCTGGTTGTGGGGTGCGGGCCAGGATGGTAGGACCGTGCCTTTGTTCCTCTCCTTCGGGGGAGGAACTCTTTACCTAATCCACAGCCATGGATCAGGGTTGGACGACGGTCCACTATGGCCGACGTCACCGCGTTGCCCGCCGGAACCGTGAGCTGGGGGCTGATTGGAATCCCGGATGGATGGACCGTGCTTTTGCCTTTCCCTCCTCCAGGAGGGGGGGCTCCCACCATAATCCTAACCCTAACCCTAACCCTAACCCTAACCCTAACCCCTAACCCTAACCCTAACCCTAACCCTAACCCCTAACCCCTAACCCTAACCCTAACCCCTAACCCTAACCCTAACCCTAACCCTAACCCTAACCCTAACCCTGCAACGAACCAGGGGACAAGTAAGTTAAAGGCCTGAAGTTGTGTGATTGTGTTGTTGTGAAACGCGTATAAAAAAACAAAACAAAAAAAACACAGGTGCACGTGAGATTCGGCTTTGGTTTTTCCGAGCTATGAGATACGGCTTTGGTTTGTCCGAGCTATGAGATACGGCTTTGTTTTGTCCGAGCTATAAGATTCGGCTTTGGTTTGTCCGAGCTATGAGATTCGGCTTTGGTTTGTCCGAGCTATGAGATTCGGCTTTGGTTTGTCCGAGCTATGAGATTCGGCTTTGGTTTGTCCGAGCTATGAGATACGGCTTTGGTTTGTCCGAGCCATGAGAAAAATACAAAGCGCTGGAGTTTGTGTAATTGAGAGTGTGACTGGTAGGATAAATTGACTAAATAGCAGTTCTAGCATTGATCCACGGCAATAATACAGGCTAGTAATTTGTTGAAAGGTCAATTTAAACCTGCATTGAGGATCCTCAAAGAAATAAATAAGTAATAATAATAATAATAATAATATTTTTTGAGACAAAGAGATTGTAAAACCTAAAATTACTAGAATTAAGATGGGAAATAAAAACGGTAAATCTCTACCTCTTGACGGAGATGAGAAGTACATGGCGAGTAGATTTCTTAATTGTATGCAATATATGCCAAAGTGGAAGAAAAAGTATGGAGTAGAAAGGAAGCTGAGAAATCAAGTGGTAAAGAAATGCAACTTGCTTCTAGAAGATAAATAAATAAAATAAGAATGTGCTGTCCTCGTGTGCATGGGAGGGACCAGCTCATGATCGACCACAGGAAATGGCCAGCCTGTGACGAATCATTGGTGCTGGGAACTACCTTTTGCGTGCGAGAGCTGTGCATGTGTGTGTGTATATGTTAAAATGATGAACATTGGCTGAAGTTTTAGTATAAAAAAAATTTTGCTAGACTGTGGTCTATCCAATTTGCACCGCAGAACAGAAATTATTTTGAAAGATAAAAATGAGAGGAAAAAGAGAGAAATCTGTTTGCAAGCAGAAACTAATCCACACTAGTGCATGTTAAGTGTGGAGCCCACATGAGAAATTCGAAGAAATAAAAATGACAGAACATGCTTTCAGGAATTGGAAGAAGCTAAATTGTGAATTTAAGATTTTGCAATGCTACATTTAATAGGAATAATTGATTGGTTGTGTTATAAGATTATACAAAATTCTAAATGCAAGCTAAATCTGAGAGATTGAGTTCTTCAAATTTAAAAACAAAGAAAAAATTCAGATTAATTTGCCAATTGTTTGTTTTAGTTAAGTTTTTTTTGAATTGGTGGATTGTTCTACCAGGAAACCTGTGTTGAAAATGATATATGAATGTTGTGTGGTGAGCTTGGATGAATTGGGACCAATGTGATAGAAAGACTCCTTTTTGGAGACTGTGTGTGAGATGCAAATGAACATTGATGAATGATAGCCTGAATGAAAAGAAATTACAGGTTGAATGGTTGAAGTCGTTGGCGACTACTATGGAAAATTAGTAGAGCGACTTTGATGAAAGAGTGATTTTGAGCAGGTTGAATGTTAGAAAGAAACACGTAGCTTTTGGATTAATAATTAAGTACAGGAAAAAAAACTGGAGAACCAGTAACACATGTAGATGTGTGAACTGGGAAATTGAGAAGCGTTTTGGACAGAAAGTCAAATTAAATGATGATGGAATCGTATGTAGTAAAGAACGCATTCTCCCAAAAAGATTGTCAAGGTGTGAGGTATGGGCGTTGCCAAGCCTCAAAAGGAGGGAGTGAGTAGGACAGATAGTGGAAGATAGTAATAATACAACACTTTATGACAATGAATTTTCGAATACATTTGGTGTTATACTGTGGTATTTTTTTTTATTCTGGTGTAGATAGGTTAGCAACACGAGAGATTTAGAGGTTCAAAAGAAAGACAGTCAAAAGAAAACATTTTTGATTTGGACAATTGCAGGCTAACAGGAACATAAGAACGATAAGAACTACGAGAGTTGCAAACAACAGATGAAGTGCAGTCCTTGGCAGATTATATGATCAGGACGCTCAAACTGTGTCAAAGACAAATTTACTGCCGCCTGATCTTTCCTCCTCACAGGTCGACAACCCCATCAATCCAGGAGACTGGGTCTACATCAAGGTCATCAAAAGAAAGAACTGGGCCAGCCCGCGGTGGGAGGGACCGTTCCAAGTTTTGCTTGCTACTCCCACGGCGGTAAAAATTTCTCAACGGCCCAGCTGGATTCACCACAGCCACTGCAAGTTGCAGAGAGTGCTGGACCCCTAATTCGGAGTGGTGGGGAAGGCTGACTACAAAGGGGCCCCATCGTTTAGGGTGAGGCGTCTCAATGTTGGTGAAGAATTCATCGATCCCCACTCCGCTAGGCGAGGGGATGTCCCGGTGTCTCTGCCATCCTAGTAGCAACGGGGCTCCATATGCCAGATGGATCCTCTGCTGCGTTGTGGTTGGAGCGTGCTATGGTCTATTGACTCATCTGAACAGACCAAATGACAATGTTGCCCGTGGTAAACGATGGTCACATGATGAGAACTTTGAAGACTGGTCATGGGACCCCAGAAACCCATACGAAACCAACACTTGGTACCGGTATGTCAGGTTCACTGTGAGAGCTCACACACGGGAGGTGTGCTATGTGTGTTCGAAACTCCCTCCTTCCTCCACGCAAGTTCGCTTGGAGGCCAGAGCAATGAATGTCACTGAAGCAAAATGTATGGCATCCATGGGAGGAGTTGGATATCAGCACTGTGCCGTCACAGTCAAAGATGCCGACCCTTACCGCCCTGGACTTGCTGACGGTGCCTGTGATCAGCTGTTCTGGACAAATCTCAATGTGACTGTTAAAGGACGGACAATACCACAAGTGGCCTACGCAGAGAGACCAGCTGGAGTGAATTACACATGTTACATCCAAGGTAACAAGACCCACGTCTGCATTAACGACGACTGCTCTCCAGGAGGAAACTGGATGGGAGCTTTGGACATCACCGATGAGTGTCAAGATAAGAGAGCCATTTCAGGTGGTGAGGGCTCTCCAACCAACATGGCTACACCATCGAACGGAACATACTTCATACAGAATGGCTGGTGGCTTTGTGGTCACAAGGTTTATCCGATGCTGCCCGCCAACTGGACAGGAGTGTGTGCACCAGTGTGGGTGACAGACCACACCTACAGGATACGACATCATCTGCTGACAGGAGCACACAACTCATCTGGACGTCGACGCAGAGCAGTTGCAATCTTTGACCCTCATGACCCTGTCTGGGGTGCGAACGTTCCAGAGGACCATAAAGTGTGGTCTGCCGGAGACAAAGTTGTCCTTGCGCTCTTCCCTCAGATTGGGGTTGGGAAACTATCGCTCTTCATCGAGACACTGAACTATCGTTTTCAATCCTTTGTGAATCTCTCGCTGCAAGTCAACGATGGACAAAATAGAGAGATTCAGGCTATTAGACTGATGGTCTTGCAAAACAGGATGGTTCTGGACTTGTTGACGGCAGCACAAGGTGGTGTGTGCCACATCATTGGGACTTCCTGTTGCACATACATACCAGGAGAAAATGACACCCACATAAACGACGCCATGAATTCGCTGAAGAACTTACAGCAGGCCATGTCTAAAGACAAGGTCCCACATCAGTTTGATTTCTTTTCATGGCTATTCTCTGGCAACTGGTGGCAACTGCTGTTGAAATTGCTGTCTCCTGTGCTTGTTGTGCTGGTGGTGTTGTGCTCGTTTACGACCTGCGTTATCCCATGTTTGAAGTCTGCTGTGTCGAAGTTTGTGTCCTCTACTGTAGCCCAAGTTCATATACAACTTCTTAGAGATGACGGATGTGATGACGATAATGACACGTGGATTGCGTAGATGCTGCTCTGTTGGGCATGTTTTACAGAAACTTGATGATTTAACCATCAAAAATGCTTCGCAAGTGATGGATACAATGATGTACTGTTTCTGTGTTTTTATTTTTATTTTTTATTGATAGCATTCTGGTCGCCTGTGGCACAGGGGCCGTGAAAGAATTTTCCTGCTAATAACATCTGGCCAGCAGGTTTTTCGCTTACACAATAAGTTTGATCTGGGGTATTGAGGTAATGCCTTATCTTCACTGGAAAGTGTTGCTATCATTGTTTGTTGTTTTTATTTTTACTATTCTTCTTTCTTCATTATACATATATATATATATGTTTTTCTTACTTGTCTTTGTTGTTTGGGGTGACATAATCATATGATAAAACAGGAGGGAGATGTTAGGGTTTTCCATGTTATCTTTATCGTAGGATTATGTTGGAATGTAAACTATAATGATTAAATCAATCTTCTCTTGCCCTCACAATGCAGAGTAAGATGAAGTGGTTGCTTCCTCTGCTTGATTGACCAGCTGCAGGGGAAGCAATCAAAGTTGTTCTGTTTCCCACAACAGTGTAAAACACCCCCTGCTCTGATCTTATCAGAGGCCGGGGGTACACCAAACCTGTCCACTCTCACCCCCACTCTGTTCCTCCTAATAAATATGCCCTTGCAGGAAGGAGACTTTTAGATTTCGTTCCTGTAGCGAGTGATCTCTCCACCTGCAGGTGTCTAAAAGAACTTGCTTGTCTCCCGTGTGGTTCTTGCAAAATAAGTTGGTGTGAGCAAATCTCTAACATCAACAAGCTTCTTTCAGTGCAAAGCCTTCCAAAAGTCACATTTGAGCCGCCGAGTCTCGTGGAGTGCGAACATAAGGAGTTTGACATACACTTACGGCGTTATCGCCCAGGATGTCCAGCTTCTTCATCAGATCACTGATGACGATGTCCGGGGGAAAGGCGCAAGGAGCAATGTAAGGTGTTCTGGGACCTCGGGTTAAGGTTAGGGTTGCGAGGGACGCCTTACGGTCCGCTTGATGTCCGGGCCCCAACCGTCGATGGGCGACAGCTGCACTGCTATGTCCTTCGGAGGGGTGTGACAGACGACATAGTGCTCCGGATCCACAGGCTTGTAAGTGCCCAGAACAGAGTCTTGCACGGCCACAAAGCTGTACGTGACACCGTGGGCTGCGCGAACTGTGTTATGCAGCATAGTGTGGGGCATCTTAATGTACACTAGACTGTTTGCGGGCGCTGGGTCCACCACCAGTCCCGTTTCGGGTACCGTGATGGTGGGAGAACTGCCCGTTAGCTTCTTGCACAGCTCTGCGTGGGTGTACGGGCGCCCGGTATCTTCATTTCTCACATCGATGTTATGTTCTTTGCACATGGCGACCACTTGTCTCATAGACATCGTTCTCATGCACTCACGCATACTTGGAATACGTTGGACGCTGCTGCTGCCACTGCTGCTGCTGCTGCTGCTGCTGCTGCTGCTGCTGCTGCTGCTGCTGCTGCTGCTGCTGCTGCTGCTGCTGCTGCTGCTGCTGCTGCTGCTGCTGTCCACCGCGGGCCGATGCGAGGCTGATGTAACGGTACTGGTCTGCGGTGAGCCCGAGAGTCTGGCCACTATGGCCGCTTTGTCAACGGCTCTGCCCCTGTCCATGATCACAATATCCGGATCGCTGCACATAAACTGGAGTTGAGTAGTGTTGTATTTTACCAGGACGCGATCCACAGCCTCATCGTGGAGTGGGTGATTCATGGTGCAGTCATTTTCATTAGGCTGAACTGTCTCTTGGAGCGTGCGTTCGGCCGGGTGAAACAACATCTCACACAACGCGTGCTTAGTCAGGGGCATGCCTCGCTCATTCAGGTAAGGGATGCCCTTTTCCGTGCACATGTTCTGCAATTGCCCAGAGCCCTATTACGGTTGCCCGACTGAACTAGATACCACCATGATTGAGACGCCCACACGTTACGAGAGCACCGTCATCGACGCCCCCAGTTGGCCCATTGAACCGACACGGGTTACAGTTAGGCAGTGTGACATATCCACATTGCGCATAGCGGCCATTGTGTGCATACATAGTGCAGCAGGCTCTGGGCTGCTAAGAGAATGCCAGCAGCTGGATGATATTCGAGTTGGGGAGGCAAAAATAACCAGAGGCTATAACCTTCCGGCCGATTTTGTCATCCACACCGTAGGCCCTGTGCTGAAACGCGGCAGTGTCCCAACCACGCAGCAAACCCGGCAACTGATGGGCTGCTACGTGCAGTCTTTGTACGAGGCCATGAACAACCACTTACGCACAATAGCGTTCCCGTCCATCTCTACAGGTGTGTACAACTATCCCATATGGGACGCTGTGCGAGTGGCCATGAACAGTGTGCGGGCCTTTGTAAGGCAACACCCACACGCGTTCGATTGGATCACATTCTGCCCATACAGTGCGGCCGACCTGCAGGTGTACCAGGAGGTGTACGCGCAGTACTTTCCATAGTTGGCCTACACCAGAGCGCTCGGGTCGATCCTGTTGTTCTTGAGCACGTATGCCATGTGCTCGGGCTTGATGAGAATAGTGCCGCAAGCCTTTGGTATGCTGACTCAGCAGCACTCCCACAATATGCAGGTACACACAAATGTGCTGCTGCTGGATGCGCACTCCAGGCATCTTGTCCTTCATGAGCCTGATGATAGTGCCCGACTTAACGTAGTACATGGGTAGCTGGACCTCTGGCCACCCTGAGATGCTGATCACTTTGAGCAGCTTCTCGGTAACAGTTTTACTGTTGTTATAGTCGAGGCCCATGGTGATACGGGCGCACAGGTCCACAATGTACTGGTTCTTTATGTGGGCGATGACCTCTTGCAACACACTGTTGGACAGTCTATACTCAGTGCCCATGGCGCTGAGTAGTTGCTCTTTTACTGAGTTGCATGACAGTGTGGCCTCTTTGCGCAGTGGCTGCTCGGTGTCTGCCATTTTATTATATAACGCTCTGTTGCCTGAGCAGCTCTTTACGCACATACGCAGCCTGCAGATGCGCAGCGTACACTTTGCTACACACGGCGCCATAGCCGGCCGTGACAAAGAGCTGATCACATGCATTTATGACGCTCTTCATGTAGTACAGGCGGTCCAACGGGTACACATCCTTGTTGTCGCTCCAGTGGTCATAGTCTAGGATCCTGCCGCCGAGGGGCGCTTCAGGCACCCCATGCTGGTGCCTGAGCACGACGTACTCGACGCGCGCCCCGCACACGACCGCGCGCCCCTGAAGCCTCATGCGCTCAGCGAGTTGGGCCTGGGCAGGCATCTGTTTGACAAGCTCCTCTCTGAGGGCGGCACGGTATGCATCCCCTGTGCCATAACGGCACCTCTGCTGCGCCACCTCCTGCGCCTTCTTGGGGTTGCGTATGCGGTACGAGCCCTGGTCATTGCACTCACCGCCTATGTCCTGTACGCTCTTGGTGAGCACAAAGTCATTGTCGGGCAGCGCCCCGGGCACCATGATGGCCGTCATCATGTCGCTGGCCGTGACGTGGGCCCGGGGGTCTTCTTGGAGGATGGCGGTCATGACGGCTGCATATATGTTACGGGCGCACATGGCACTGTCCCGCCTGGACAGCATGACGCCCTTGCTGCCTGTGCGGGTCGTGCCGTCCCTGGCCGCGGCTACATACACGTACCTCTTCTTTGTGAAGATGATGAACTTTGTATAGATGCACTGCTCGAACTCGAGACGCACGGGCTTATCGAAGAACGACGACACCGTGTCGCTGGCGTCGATGGCCAGGTCCCACAGCTCCTCGAGGGAGGCTGTACGTAGCACGAGTCCGTGTCGCCGTAAACCATGGTGGCCCCCACCACGGTCCTGAGAAGCTCGGCGGCTCTCTCGATGAGCTTGCGCCCACAATACGTGACGGTCATAGCCCCGGCCATGAACGGTAGATATCCCCTCTGTGTGCCCATGGTGCCGTACACGGAGTTTGCGCTGATCTTGTACGCCAGCTGTCTCTTCTCCAACACCATGTACAGGTCCCTGTCCTTGATGTCCTTCATGCGACGGCGTATGGTCGCTCTGCTGTCCAACAGTCCCCTGAGCACCTTGGGCAGCACGCCCTCAAACTCTCGAGTGAACCTGTAGCTGAACGTGTTGCACTTTGTGCTGCCGGGCACCATGGCTGCGTACCGTACTTTGAGCTGTTGTATGCGATCCCTGAGACGGGCGCGCTCTTGCTTAGCTTTGGCCGGCAACGCTGCGAGCGAGCACTGCTGCGCCCCTATCTCCCGACCCAAAGCCTCCTTCTCGGCGTACCGCGGGGCATGCTCGCAGCCCTCGTGCTCCTCCCAGGCATACTCCTCGCCGCCGTGCTCTACTATGGTGGTGTAGCATATGTTTTTGCTGATGATGATGTTTGGTTACAGGCTAGAGAAGTCTAGGGGTATGACGTTCTTGTACACACCCGGCACGGGCTCGTAGACGTAGGCCCCCGTGTACGAGCCGACCGCTTCGGCTTCGTTGCCGTCGGGTATGACGTATACCTTGTCTGTCACCGAGCGCGGCGTACAGTGCTTGTATATCTGAGAGTACACGCGCACCTG
The DNA here is from genome assembly GCF_024217435.2 of Syngnathus scovelli. NCBI lineage: Eukaryota > Metazoa > Chordata > Actinopteri > Syngnathiformes > Syngnathidae > Syngnathus > Syngnathus scovelli. The sequence continues at coordinate 21,863,613 of NC_090851.1, read as the reverse complement.
TTGACCCTGGGTGAATAATTGCATGATGGACGTGTTGCACACCGAGGCCATCTCACATAGGGCCAGCCACGTATTGAAGTAGCAGGCGAGCTGGTGGCACAGCAACGTGTCTTTGACACAGTACCTACCAACCGTGGCCATGTTGCCCGTGACGTACGCGTTGAAGATGTCTTTGGGCTTGACAGGGTCCTTGCCCGTCTTAAGAAAGTGGTTGGCCACAAAGTTGAGACTATACGAGTCGAGCTTATGATCCATGGTCACTATGGGCAACAGGTCTATGGTGAGCACGCCTTCCCACTGTATGTAGGCTATCCTCGCATGCCCCATACCCACGGTCTTTTCCAGGGCCAGTCTGGTGGGATCCCAGCCCACACGCCTAAATGTGCCCAGGGCCGACAGCCAGCTGTACCTCTTGATCATGTAGGGTATATCGAAGCCCATTATGTTGTAGCCGCACACTGCAACCACCTGGTGATCCTTGAGGTACGCAACAAACGCCTGCAGGAGGTCGGCCTCTGTGTCATACTGGTACACTGTGCTGTCATAGTTGTTACCCCTGAGCGAGAGCAGGTCGGTCTTGAGTACCTGACTACCCTTGCATAGCACCATACCTATCTGCAAGACCACCTCGTCGTCCTTGTCACTGGGGAACACATTGGCAAACTCTGACTTGACCTCTATGTCAAAGTAGCAAATGGTGGGCGGCGGCACGCCCTCTATGTGGGGGGGCGGCCTCAATGTCCGACTGCCAGTTTGCCACAAGATACTCGTGGTCGACCATGGTCTTTGTTCTGGCTACGGCGCACCGCTGCTGTACGGCCACCCACCCCACTGAGGGTAGGCCTGCGCGTGCAGTTAACTCTAGGGTCTTACTCACCTTTGTTTCGTGCAACTTAAATGTGTGTGCCTCTACGTGCTCTTGTATGGCACGCAGTGCCATGTATCCAGACACCCGCGCCCCAAAGAAAGTGCCTTTACCCTTACCGCCATGCAGGTTGCAGGCCAGCGGTGTTTCGTACACTTTGAACCCGTGGTCGATAAACAGCTTTTTGACTTCGACAGGCTCGCCCAGACACTCTACGTACACCACCTGCCTGAAATTGGGTATCCTAACGCACGCTACCTTAGATGTACGCGTTAGGCCGTACCCTCTAATCTCATAATTTGAATACAGCCACTGGTAAATGTATACTGTGTCCATTGTGCATGCTTAAGTATCTGATGCACTTTGTGCTGTTTCACAAATACAATTTTTTTATATATAAAATGCCTCAGCCAAATGTCTTCAGGTGCACTGCCAGCCCACGGTCCCTGCGCCGGATAGCCAGCCCCAAGAGACGCATGTCCCCCCGCAGGAGAAAGTCCCCCGCCACACGACGCTCTCCTGCTAGACGCCGCTCCCCCAGTAGACGCCGATCATCCCCCAGACGGCGCTCTTCCACCGGACGCCGTTAAATAACAACATTCTTGAGGCGCACATCCCTCAGCAGTTTGAGGTGGTCGCGGTATAGGGTTACCTCATGGTGCCGTTGAAAGGGGCTCTTCCCGAGCCGTGTGGCACACTCGTGCCTTTCTCGGTTGACGGAGAGCAGCATGGCGACCACACTGACAGCCACTAGAAACCTGACAAACACGGGCGACCCGCTGGCTATGAGTGCGGCAGCTACGATGGTGTAGATAAACACAAATGTCATTTTTTCCTAAAACATACCTTAAAAAATGCCTATCAGTAAACCCCATTCGTACTACACTCTACACAAGCTCAAGGGTGCCGCTAACGTGGCAGACTACCACGACGGCCAAGACCACTGTCAGGACTGCAGCCACCATAACATGGGCGTTAGCACCGGTGATGGCCCCAAGCCCGACACTCCGACCAACTGGTACGGCAACATATCCACCATGCAGATGTGGGCCATTGCCGCGCTGGTGGCCGCTGTAGGGGTGTTTATCTGGTATTTTGCATCCAGCGGGCGTCATGGCCACAGCCCTGCGCCCGCGTACCCTTACCACCGGGGTGGATTTGAGTTTTAGAGTCCTTATATAAAATATATGGCTGAGGCCAATCTCTGGCAGAATGTCGCTGACGTGTGCGGGCGGGCTTACCCCATAATCCGTGGCAACGCGATGCAGCTGAGAGACGGCCACGATAGCGGTCTGTCCTTCCGCAACTATTGGGCCATGAGGGGCGCGCACATCCTTGCGGACATGCCCTTCGAGGCTAATGACTACTTTGAGACCAGCGAGGGCGTGGTAGTGAACATGCTCAGTGTGTTGCGCCACTGCCCTGATCTCAAAGCCATGCTGCGGGAGTACGACTCTGCCGTGGTCGAAAACCCCTCCGACTACCTCGACCTGCCGCAACTCAACGACTTTGTAACTAACGTTATGGATTCTGATTTCTTCAGGGACATCCGCAAGGACCTGGAGGCTTCGGGCGGCGGTGAGGGCATCATAAAAGTAGTGATAGACAACATGTCTAAGCACCACGACTACGTGCAGACCTTTGCAACAGAACTGATCAGCCACCTCGAGAAGATGTCACCCGAAGAGTTGGCTCAAGTGCTGGCCCGCTTCAAGACCATCGGCAGCAGTGCCGGTATCGACGTAGAATCCATGTTTACGGGCACATGAACATAACAATGTCATCAGCAACAACACAAGTGTTGATGACATTTACCCTGCATGCATGATGTGAAATGACAAACCAGCTTCACATCAGACTGTGAACAGATCCCTGTCCAAGAGCAGGGCTTCACCTGCGGCCAGCACGGCGCTGCGCCACGCTGAACTCTTGGTGCCCGTCACCTCGCCCAGCCTCCTCAGGCACCTGCATTCCTTCCAGTACCTGTAGTGTGTGTCCCTGCTCCGGAGGAGAAAGTAGCGACCGTGCACCCTAATTATGGGCTCCACGCCTGGGATGGCCGCGAGGCGTATACGACCATCTCTCTTGAGCCTGCGGACGTACCGGCACCTGTTGAAGTCCTCAGCGTACAGTTCGTAATTAACTCTAAGCATGTGCTCATCCAAGACCCGGTCTATCTTGGCCTTGTCGTCATCGTCAGCATACTTGGCCGTGGCGTCACACGTGCGTACAAATCTCTTGATGCGTGCGGACACCGACCCAGCCGTACTGTTGTCAAACACCAGGTCACACAGCTGTTCCCGGGCATAGTCTAGCCTCGGGGCCATATATTCCTCGAGGGTAGTTTCGTGCATTTTGAGGGCCTGGTCCTCCGACAGCTTCGACACTCTAGCCCAGCCGTGAGGAGGGGGTGGCTGGGCCTCAGGTCCCGAAAGCATGGCAATGGCCACGTCCACCAGGCGTGTGCCCTTGCTCGGGTCTCTATTCAGACCCAGCATACCTACAATCTTGTCGATGTACACAGACTGCTGACTCGTGGCCATGGGCAGTCCATCCAGGGTCTTAGCGTTGGTGTAGTACTTCACCTGTTCCTCCACCTCCTGCAGCTTCTTCCGCTGCTCCAGTGTGAACATTTTCTTTAATCATCATCCCACTCGATATCATCCCCCATCACCGGTACGGGCACGTGGTTAAACTGCGCCGCGATCTTGGTCCGTTGAGAAACATATGTGGCCAGGTCCCCGCACGTGGACCCCATGAGCCTGGGTGCGTATTGCATGTATGTTCTGACTGTCACGTGGCCGGTGATCTCATCCCATGATGCATGCATGACCTCTGGTTGTCCCTCATTAGACGTTCTGTACATGTCAAGTCCCTTCTGGTGTGCCACGACAAGGAATGACAGGTTCCAGTTGACCAACCTATCTTTGACGTGTTGCATGCTATTCCCCGGTAATACGATGTACTCAAACAAAGTGTTTTCAGAGGGTGGCATGGAACCGTACTCGGGCATGGACATGATCGACACGAGCTGTATGATCTTATCGATGTACCCCACAGTGTGCAGGGCGCCCGCACCCGCTATCTTCATGTCCACCATCTCCTTAAGTGTTGTACTTGGAAGTAGGACATGCCCACTACAAGCAGCACCATTGAGTGTTGTGTCTCGAGGGTGTTATAGGCCATGTGTATGACGAGCTTGTGGTGGTTATAGTTGAGATACGCAGGGCACAGGCCCACTTGGCCGACGTTGCCACAGTTGACAAAGCCCATTTGAGCCATGTACGGTCTAGCCAGGTCTCTGGGGATCGTGAGCCTGGAGCCATATATATGTCCTGCTGTATAGAGGCAGGCCGCCATATAAGTGCTGAACTCGGAGCTCCCCACGTCCACAACCTTTACACAACCATGCGTCACTTTAACCGTTAGGAACACCGAATTATCGCGGTCGTGCATAAATGCCACCAGGTTGTTTTCGCGGCCCACTACCAACACAGTCCCAATTTCCAATATACTGTACATTTTAATGTAAAATGGAGGCATACTTTAAGCGCACCGATCCCCACCCTCCGAAGGCCGTGTTTGACAGGTTGACCGAGCGCTACGGCCGGGTGTTTACAGCCGCTACCATCGAGAATGCCTACGTGCTCACGGGCTCCGAGAACATCGCCTGTGCATACCTAAATTGTCTCGCAGTGCGCGAGGCCAAGTCTCAGATGGCACTACGGCGTGACACCGACCACAGGATGCCAGACAGCACTTCCGTGGCCAGGTCTATACCGAGTGTCATCACCACGGCCCTGAAGGCCAAGGGGCACACCATTTAGCGGTGTCTCCTGCTCCTGTGTATGTAGGCACACCGCATCAGCATGTCATCCACCATCCTGTCCATGGTGCCGTTGGTCCTCTCGATGTTGTCCAATATGGCGCTGATGGAGCCTCCGGTAACCCCACGCACAGCCAGGACCGTGGCCCAGTCTACCAATGGCTCAACGCGCTGTTCTCCTGTGCCTACGTCCACCACATGCACAGTACCTTCGGAGGACTGCGGGGGCTGACACTCCATTTGGGCCGCCACCAGCAGTAGCGCATCAGCGGGCCGCTTCCAAGCAGTGCTCTTGTAGACGTGTCTAACCAGTACACGGCTGTTGTGTGAATTGACACGGTGTGTAATATGCGCCGTTATCCTGGCCAGAACTAGGATGCTCTCAGCGCACGGGCACGCCACAAGATTCGCACAGGCCACCCGCAGTCTCTCCAGACTATAGCCAAAGTGCTCGATAACGGTACGCCAGGCCGCACGGACGTCGCCCGCCAATGGCTGTGGGCCTATGGACACTACCGAGCGCATGATGAACAGCATGGCGAGCATGGTGTCGGTGTCACAGACATTGCTTGTGGGCAATATCTCGGTTAGCAAATGGCACAGACTCCTGAGATTCCTGTGATGAGGTCTGCTGTCCTTGGTGGTGGGGATACTGTTTATTAACGGTTGATAGTCGACCACTCCGCTGCGGGATTGCATCTGGCATTCTTCTTGGGGACAGAGTGGGGGTGAGAGTGGACAGGTTTGGTGAACCCCCGGCCTCTGGTAAGATCAGAGCAGGGGGTGTTTTACGATGTTGTGGGAAACAGAACAACTTTGATTGCTTCCTCTGCAGCTGGTCACTCAAGCAGAGGAAGCAACCACTTTACTTTACTACGTTGTGAGAGCAAGACAAGATTGGTTAATCATTATAGTCTACATTCCAACATAATCCTACGATAAAGATAACCTGGAAAACCCTAACATCTCCCTCCTGTTTTATCATATGATTGTCACCCCAAACAACAAAGACAAGCAAGAAAAAAACATATATATATGTATAATGAAGAAAGAAGAATAGTAAAAATAAAAACAACAAACAATGATAGCAACACTTTCCAGTGAAGATGAGGCATTACCTCAACACCCCAGATCAAACTTATTGTGTAAGCGAAAAACCTGCTGGCCAGATGTTATTAGCAGGAAAATTCTTACACGGCCCCGTTGCCACAGGCGACCAGAATGCTATCAATAAAAAATAAAAAGAAAAACACAGAAACAGTACATCATTGTATCCATCACTTGTGAAGCATTTTTGATGGTCAAATCAACAAGTTTCCGTAATACATGCTCAACAGAACAGCATCTACGCAATCCACGTCTCATTATCATTATCACATCTGTCACGTCTAAGAAGTTGTATATGTGCTCGCGTTTTCGTCAGCTGATGATGTTCTAGTCTGTAGGTGAGGTCTGTCACACACACTGGCGCACACACTCGTGTCCAGTTGGCAGGCAGCATCGGACAACTCTCGTGACCACAAAACCATGATCCGTACTGAACAGGCACGTGCACTCATAGGATGCAGGTGAGGCAGTGCCTCTGAACTTCTGGATGAAGTAGGTCCCGTCCGATGGTGCAGCCATGTTGGCAGTAGGGCCCTTACACCTTGAAAACGGCTCTCTCATCCTGGCACACAGCGGTGATGTCCAAAGCTCCCATCCAGTTTCCTCCTGGAGAGCAGTCGTCGTTAATGCATTTGTGGGTCCTGCAACCTTGGGTGCAACATGTGTAGTCAGCAAGACTTGGAATGGTCCCTCCCGTCGTGGCTGGCCCAGTTCCTTCCTTTGATGACCTCGATGTAGACCCAGTCTCCTGGATTGATGGGGTTGTCGACCTGTGAGGAGGAAAGATCAAGCGGCAGTAAATTTGTCTTTGACACAGTTTCCTAATGATTCCCTTTAATCAAAAACTATTTATGACAGGGGCGTTCCCATTTATTGCCTCCTGGTTTAAAAGAGATTGTCTTACCCATGCCTTCTTTCTCCTCACACGCTCGCACCCACACAGGGTGTGAACACACACACACACACACACACACACACACACACACACACACACACACACACACACACACACACACGCAGACAAATAGATTCTAATCCATCTCTCATGTAGCTTCTCTTGATAGAATCTCCTATTGGTAACTGTATAGCAGACGTTTTAGCATATAATCCCATACTCTGCTCTCTCACTTCTACTTTCCCATGTCGGTGCAGTCGTAGGTGGCCCCTATTGCAGTCATTGTCTTGTTAACTGTTGCCTTGTGACTCCTATGCATGATTGTGTGAATGTCAAAAATTGAACGTACCTAACTTTCTGACCATCCAACCTCCACTGTGGTATAAAAACCCTTACTATTGTATTGAGTAGGTACATTGAGCAACCTAGCTTCCTCCTGACTGCCAAATGTCCTGTTCTAAAATTTATATAACTCGACCTCTACGTCTTAAGCTTGATGAGCCAAAATATAAGATCTTGCTCTTGTTTCCTACCGTTTTAGCCTATTTGTTTTATCCAAATCCGTTCAATCTCTGATTATAATGCTTTTCTCTGTAGCCCTACGTATTTTTCAAATTTTTATTTATTTATTTATCAAATCTCCTCAGTTCTGTCAAACTCAGTGCACAATGAACCTCCCTTCCACTTTGAACCAAGCTTCACCAAATTTGGGAACGCCGTAGCAAGGAGTGCGATTTGGTCGTCGGACACTCCAAGTCCATTTCTTTTTGCCGCACTTCACCCTCTCATGTTGGTGTTCTTTTGTTGTTGCTTCAGAGCGACCCCATCCATTACTCTTGAATGAGTCCATTGTTCAAATGAGTCAATTTTCATCATTGTGAGTTCCTCCGCTTTTCACTGTCTTTTCCGTCCCCGAGGATGTTGTATTTCCTCCGGAGTGTACTTGTCCTCCTCCAAGCACAACAGCAGTCTTTTCTTGTCCTTCGCCAAAGGTCAAAGGTGCTTCAGAGCCAGGCACCATTTTGTAGTTGTTCACGGCTGCAGGCGAAGACTCGGATTGGGTTTCAGGGGCCCTGACACTGAGAATGACAGGCTGGGACGTCAAACTTGTAAGACTATCTCCAAATGTAGCTGCTTCCATCAATTTGCTGGTAACATTTATTTACCAAACTTCAAATTATCCTAATAACAGCGGTCTCGTTTTTATATCGTAAATCCTGCAACTCATCCTATTTTTGAGCTACATTTTATCTATAGTTCCAATTTAATCGGACAGTATGTTGTCTTCAGTATCATTATTGAAAATCAACTCATCGAGGTATACGTTCCACATCAAGCCCTGATCTGTATGTCTTGACCTCTCACGTGTTATTGTCATGCTTGCTCAAAAATGTGACTTAGAGTATGGTGCTGTGAATTCTCAATCTCCCCAATGAAATTGTATCCCACCTCGTAGTTCTTATCGTTCTCATGTTCCTGTTAGCCTGCAATTGTCCAAATCAAAAATGTTTTCTTTTAACTGTCTTTCTTTTGAACCTCTAAATCTCTCGTGTTGCTAACCTATCTACACCAGAACAAAAAATTTACCACAATATAACACCTAATGTATTCGAAAATTCATTGTCATAAAGTGTTGTATTATTACTATCTTCCACTATCTGTCCTACTCACTCCCCCCCTTATGAGGCTTGGCAACGCACATGCCTCACACCTTGACAAACTTTTTGGGAGAATGCGTTCTTTACTACATACGATTCCATCATCATTTAATTTGACTTTCTTTCCAAAACGCTTCTCAATTTCTCAGTTCACACATCTTCTACATGTGTTACTGGTTCTCCAGTTTTTTTTCTCCAGTTAATTATCAATCCAAAAGCTACGTGTTTCTTTCTAACATTCAACCTGCTCAAAATCATTCTTTCATCAAAGTCGCTCTACTAATTTTCCATAGTAGTCGCCAACAACTTCAACCATTCAACCTGTAATTTCTTTTCATTCAGGCTATCATTCATCAATGTTCATTTGCATCTCACACGCAGTCTCCAAAAAGGAGTCTTTCTATCACATTGGTCCCAATTCATCCAAGCTCACCACACAACATTCATATATCATTTTCAACTCAGGTTTCCTGGTAGAATAATCCACCAATTCAAAAAAACTTAACTAAAACAAACAATTGGCAAATTAATCTGAATTTTTTCTTTGTTTTTACATTTGAAGAACTCAATCTCTCAGATTTAGCTTGCATTTAGAATTTTGTATAATCTTATAACACAACCAATCAATTATTCCTATTAAATGTAGCATTGCAAAATCTTAAATTCACAATTTAGCTTCTCCCAATTCCTGAAAGCATGTTCTGTTGTTTTGTTAACTCCGAATTTCTCATGAGGGCTTGACACTAACATGCACTAGTGTGGATTAGTTTCTGCTTGCAAACAGATTTCTCTCTTTTTCCTCTCATTTTTATCTTTCAAAATCATTTCTGTTCTACGGTGCAAATTGGATAGACCACAGTCTAGCAAATTTTTTTTTTACTAAAACTTTAGCCACTGTTCATCATTTTAACATATACGCACACACATGCACAGCTCTCGCGTGCGGAAGGTAGGTCTCAGCAACAATGATTCGTCACAGGCTGGCCATTTCCAGTGGTCGATCATGAGCTGGTCCCTCCCATGCACACGAGGACAGCATATTCTAATTTTATTTATTTATCTTCTAGAAGCAAGTTGCATTTCTTTACCACTTGATTTGCATATTTTAACTTCAGTGTAACACAATTTGATCCCTATTCATTTGTAATTGGGCCTACAAACAGCATTGTCATACTTCTTGTATGGACAGGGGCTCTAACAATCTAAAACGATTTGCGATATGTGTTACTGTCATATGGGAGAGGTTTCAGATCTTTTAAATTTCGATACATGATTTGCATAGGACCGGAAACTCCTCTTGCCCCTTGCTTGAGCCGCGGCTTGAGCTGCGGCCTTGCACCTGCTCACAGGGGCCTTATTGTCTCCTGGTCTGACAAACACTTGTGACCGCATCAGTTTTCATCTTTCTAGCTTTTGTCTCTTGAATTCGTTCTCATCTCTTTGTGAAGATTTCAACCACACTCTAGCACTTCTACCACTTCAGCATGTATTACATACAATTAAGAAATCTACTTGCCATGAACTTCTCGTTTTAAAGAAGAGCAGAGCAAGAGATTTACCGTTCTTATTTCCCATCTTAATTTTAGTAGCTTAAGGTTTTACAATTTTTTTTCAATTTTTTTTCTTTGAGGATCCTCAATGCAGGTTTAAATTGACCTTTCGACAGCTTACTAGCCTGTTTTATTGCCTTGGATCAACGCTAGAACTGCTTCTTAGTCAATTTATCCTACCAGTCACACACTCAATCACACAAGTTATCCCTGCCTACGCGAAGTCCTCCTTTTAAAAAAAAGGAGCTGCTTCATCCAGTGAGGGGACTCTACAACACCCCCCACCTTCCCTGGGAACTAAAGACAAAAGTCCTTGTCCCCTGCCCTGCCAACGCGAAGTCCTCCTTTTTTAAAACAAAGGAGCTGCTTCATCCAGTGAGGGGACTCTACAACACCCCTCATCTTCCCTGGGAACTAAAGACAAAAGTCCTTGTCCCCAGCCCTGCCAACGCGAGGTTGTACTCCCTAGAACAGTGGTCGTCAAATAATGATTCACGGAGGTACTGAGATTTTAAAACAGTTTGAGACCCACTGCTCCAAAAGAGACACCTCATCCAGAGGGGGACTCTACAACACCCCCTCCTTCCACAAAACTTATTCCTGTGCACTTCTTCCTTTTTACGCGTTTCACAAGCAACAACACAATCACACAACTTCAGGCCTTTAACTTACTTGTCCCCTGGTTCGTTGCACTGCCGGGTCCCGTCAATCCACCTCTGTCAGACGAAGGCAGACCTAAGATGCCGGCCCAGCGAAGAATTCTCTTCCCAGGACTTTCTCCTCCAGGTCCTCTTAATGGACGCTGGCTTGTCGACAATGCAGCACGTCCTCCTTCGCCGGTCAGATGGTGGGTATGAGGATCCCGGGTTTCGGCACCAAAATGTTAGAGATTTGCTCACTCCAACTTATTTTGCAAGAACCACACGGGAGACAAGTAAGTCCTTTTGGACACCTGCAGGTGGAGAGTCCATTCGTTGCTGTGCGTGCAGCGATGATCGAAATGGAGGTCTGAAAAGTCTCCTTCCTGCAAGGGCATATTTATTAGGAGGAACAGAGTGGGGGTGAGAGTGGACAGGTTTGGTGAACCCCCGGCCTCTGGTAAGATCAGAGCAGGGGGTGTTTTACGATGTTGTGGGAAACAGAACAACTTTGATTGCTTCCTCTGCAGCTGGTCACTCAAGCAGAGGAAGCAACCACTTTACTTTACTACGTTGTGAGAGCAAGACAAGATTGGTTAATCATTATAGTCTACATTCCAACATAATCCTACGATAAAGATAACCTGGAAAACCCCAACAGTCAATGTAGTCAAACAAGATGCCCTCCTTACCTATCCCCACGCCGAGTTCGGTCACGTCAGGCACGTATGTGCTGCCCGGGCAGCACCAGGGCATCTTGCTGTGAGCCAGTTCGCCCACCCGATGTTCATGCCGGCCCTCGTTGCCCAGGGCACTGCGTACGTACTGCTGGTTCTCGGAATCCCAGTTGACAAGTACCTTGAGTACTTTCTTTACGCCCGCAACATGCACTACGCCCACCACCGAGCTGCTGCCCTGGGATGCTAGTTGGGAGAACATTTTCCTTACGCCGGGTGTCGGAACAGGCAGTAGGGATTATGACAGGTATTCCAGAAGTAGCAGGACCTGTCTCGACACCATGCAAAGTAGTTTTGTATAATGCGTCTGCGATGGTCTGGGTCCCTGGGCCACTGAGAGCAGGGCACCACGTGTGCAAACGGTACTCGGCACACGGGACAGCACCGCTCACTGCCCACCTTCTTCGAGGACCTGGCCCACCTGCACAGGCACGTGTAGCAGAAGGAATGCGCGCACGTAGCCACCACTGAAAAACGATTGTCTGGCTTACTTGTAATACACTCAAAACAAATGGCGCACTCCATTTTATTAAAACATCATGGACCCCATCAGCCAGCTGCCTGACACCTCAGCTAAGCCGAGTAATATCGAGAAGCGCGTGTTCAAATTTCTGGATAGCATGGCCAAGGTGGGTCCGCACGGAGACTGTGCGGTGGTCGTGCAGCTCATCGTCGTGCCGTGCCTGGCCTACATGGCCTCAGAGCTCGTACCCTCGGAACAACAGTCGCTGCGCATCGGCGTATTTGTTGTGGCGTTGCTGGCCGAGGCTGCCCTTTCGAAAGTATTATAAAAGACGCAATGTTTTATCTTGTGATGTGCTCGCTGGTGTGGGCCATCGTATGTTACAACTACCGTGCCATCGCGCGCAATCTTCGCATGTGCATGACCATTGCATTTTTCATGATACCCACCAAGGCCCAAATGATGTGGCTCAACTACAACAAGCAAATGGTCGTCTACGCCCTGCACTCTGGTAACCAGATCTACGTCGACGCTGTGGGTCGTTACACCCGCTGCAAGGTGGTACTTAAGCGGGACCCCCGACCCCTGTGCATTGTGCACATTGCCACTGACAGAGACGTCACCCCCGAATATGAGCCAGTCTTTAGGTGGCAACAGGTTATGCCCCCAGGTTACCGGGTCGACTTTGTTAGTAGCACGCCGCAAACGGACAGCGGCTAATGGACTTGTTGAGCGACCTGGGCCTGTAATACTTGTTTTCATTGCGCGCTAGCTCCACCACGGGGTGACAACCACCGTTGCGCACAATATTGTATGCATACTGATTTAACAGGTTCCTGTTGCTGGGAATGTAACACACTGGGCTGCGGTCGCGCGGGTCAAACACAGGAGCGCCCTAGAGGGCGGCCAACATACCCAGAGACGGAGCAGACATTTTTTTAACAACTTTAATTCTTTAAAAACATGGATCAGATCATTGCTAGCAAACAAAAGTCTATGCTTGTTGGTGGTGTGGCCCTGGGCGTTATTGCCCTGGCTGTCGTCAGGGTGTACCGCTCGGGGGCACCTCCCTGCGCCATGGAGCCCATGCTGTGGTTATCTCTGTCTGGCGCTTCCTTGGTGATCTTGGCCCAACTGGTTTACGGTTACTATGGGCAAAAGAAACCGGGCACAATGTAGATGCGGCTTGCTCCGGTGGGTCCTTCATCTGGCAGTACTCTCCTACTACGTGGGTCACGTAATCGCCAGTACACTCACACGTTCCTACACAACACTTTGTGAAGGGCTGTATGTCGTAGGAGCACGTACAATGCTGGGTATTTCCTAGAAACGGCATCTGACACTGTACACAGTCTGCCATACACCACACAAGCATAGTCATGAACTGCTTCAGTAGCATACGCAGCAGGCTCTCGTGTGGACAGGACAGCGCCGCGGGCTCATCCGTCGTGACGACGGAAGTCGGGTCCTCGGTGCCGTCTATAACCAGGTGCGTACTAAAGGGACCGTAGGTACAGTTAACGTATACCTCACCAATGGGGTGGTCAATGTACGCGCTGGTAGAGTGTTGATCGTCTCTCTCGTACGTGACATTGGCTGTCCCTGTTACTTTCAGCATGGCCGTGTAATCTCCAGGGCAATTAGAGCCGTCGGCCGAGCATGTGTACTTACATGTGTACTTACATGTTCCCTGGCACCCGGGCGACCTGGCCAACGACAACATCTGATTGTACGTGCACATGGTACGTCTGTGTGTGGTGATGTACATGCTGCCGTTAGTATTGCGGTGACCGCACGCCAGATAGTTGCCTTCCTTGTAAGGGCCCACACCCTCCAGGCCCTCGGACCAATGTCCATCGACTCTTACCATAGGAACCTTGGCGTGCGTGGACTCTTTACACAATATGTGGCAGTCCTCCATCGTGTGGCCACATGTTACAGACCCCACGGGCAATTGGTGCTCTGAGCCATGCATCCATTGGAAGCACATGTATCGGAAAGCGGTGCCCGCGTACCCACGCATGATAAACACATGGTCTAACAGGCAACTGGTCTGCAGTAAAACGTACTCCCTGTGATAGGTGTAGCACTCTGTGTCTTCGGGTGGTGTCTCGGTGCTGGGATCGTCATACTGGTTCAAGTTGTTCTGCAGAACGCCGTGGCTCCAGCGCGTTTCCGACACGGTCCAGTTGTACGTGTAGCCCTCGCGACGTCGACATGACACATATATGGACGTGTTGCCCAACATGTACATGCCCGCGTGTACGACGTATTCCACCGGCCCTGTCTCCGCGGTTGACACCCCAGCAGCTCAGGACCCATTGAGCGCCAGGCAGCAGCCCGTACCGTTGACAGCCTCAGATTCTGTGAGCTCCTTGGGTCCCGTGATGTTGTGGGTAGGCTCCAATGTGTTGGTATCGACCCACATGAGGGACAGCCCTTCCGTTGATAACCTGTAATCCATAGTACACGCCATCATCAGGGTATTATTGATCAGAGACAAGGTTACATTAGGGGTGTAGCTGTCGGTAGCCACCGCTACCGACAGCACAACAGCAAGCACTAGCGACCGCATGCTTGTTCTGTAGCTGTAGTATTGTGATGTGTTTACATTCAAAACAACACAACCATAAAATGGGAGCGGTGCAGTCTTTTAATGGGGTTGACACCATCCTGAAGGCCGTGGCCACTGCGGCGTCCGACATAGCAAACACTAGCAACGTGTCCGTGGACGCTTCTCAGATGATCAACATTTCGCACGTTGGGGGGATGTACTCATCAAGGGCCTAACCATGCAACAGACGGTGACTGTGAATCTAAACACAGTCATGACCGCCCTAACCGACCAACAGACGCAGCAGAGGATTCTGAACAATGTGGCGCAGCAGGCGGCCGCCGTTGTCAGTGGCCTCAACTTCGGGCAGTACGCATCTGCTACCAACGCGGTTAAGCAGTTTGTAGATGTGTCGTCACGCATCCTCAACACCATGACCCAGACATGCAAGGGAGAAGTGAACAGTACACAGACCATATCTGTAAACAACGTGACTGGGAATGTGGTTATTGAAGACTCTGTGCTGAGTATTTTTGGCAATGCCCTGGTCACGTGCCTACAGGACGACACAGCCACAAGCAGCAGTGTTCAGGACGTGGGCAACAAACTAGAGCAGCTGGCCACCGCCAAAGCCGAGGGATTCGACCTGTGGCAGCTGGCGGCCGCCTTGGCCGCCCTCCTAGTGGGTGTGCCCGTGGCCACGGGAGCCGTGCTGGGACGCTGCGGAGTGATCGGAATAGTCCTGTTGGTGGGAGGCCTGGGGCTAGTGGCCTATGCGTACAGGTTCATGTGCAGGCAGGCGAGCATAGCCGGGCCCGTGGCTTACCCTCATGCGGTAACGCCTGCTAACCTGGGCCAAGCGCAAAAGGTCACAGGTATCACCCTACCCGCCGCCGTGGCTATGCTCAACGAGGGCCAGATGGTGTACCACCAACGCTACACGGCCGACGTAAACGGTGAGCCCGTGCTCATGCCCAAGGCCGAAGCGTACATGATGCCCGCGGGCGGGCCTGCCGCTGTCAGGCCCATGATCCGTTACAAACTGAACTTGGCCACCGACGACAAGGAGGACCCTAAGGCGTCCCACACCACGAGCAGCATGAGGCCCGGTGACGCCTACCTGCACAGCACTAGCGGCACGTACTACGTGCTGGACGAGCAGGACTGGAACAGGCGGGGTAAAGTGCAGGACGTTGACCCCAACAAGCTCCGCGAGGCCACCAAGTTCGGATGGGGCCACGGTGCGGCTATGGCCGGCTACGACGTCTGGATCATGTTCTACCTTAATAGGTCCCGTCTTAACCACACTATCCGTGTCAAAGATGCAGACGGCAACTGGCAGAGTTTACCTGGCAGGCTCAACGTGGACACTGTGTACATACCCAGCAACCCCAACACTATCGTGGTCATGGGCAAGCCATGTGACGTGATGCCCACCCAAGCGACCATGGGTACGGGCGCGGCGGTGGCCGGGGTGGGACTGTTGTTTTTGCTCAGCGCCAGCTTCCAGAAAGACAAGGCAGGAAAAACGGAACCACCGTAATATAAAAATATAATGTCAGCAATCTCGGGCGCAAATGTGACCAGCGGTTTCATCGACATCGCCGCCTACGATGCCATGGAGACTCTGCTCTATGGCGGCGACAACGCCGTCACCTATTTTGCCCGGGAGACTGTGCGTTGCTCGTGGTACAGCAAACTACCTGTTACACTGTCCAAGCAAACCGGTATGGCCAACTTTGGCCAGGAGTTCAGCGTGACAGTGGCCCGCGGTGGGGACTACCTGCTCAACGTGTGGCTGCGCGTTAAGCTACCAGCCCTGACAGTTAGCAAGCAGAACAGCAGGATCCGCTGGACGGACAACCTGATGCACAACTTAGTGGAGGAGGTATCAGTCTCCTTCAATGACCTGGTTGCCCAGACACTGACCAGTGAATTTCTGGACTTTTGGAGCTCGTGCATGATGCCCAGGTCCAAGTCGTCTGGGTACCATAAGATGATTGGCATGAGGAGCGACCTGGTCGGAGGCATCCAAAATAATGCCATACTACCTGGTCATTATCTGAACCTACCCATCCCTCTGTTCTTCACCAGGGACACTGGGCTTGCGCTACCAACCGTGGCACTACCCTACAACGAGGTGCGCATCCACTTCAAGCTGAGGAAGTGGGAGGACCGCCTCATCGCCCAGGATAATAACACCATGGCCATCGGGCCCGTAGTAGCCGCCGACCTGAGCAACGTCACCCCATCCCTGTCCGAAGTGTCCGTAATGGGCACCTACGCCATTCTGACTAGCGAGGAGCGTGAGAGCGTGGCCCGGTCCAGCCGCACCATGCTCATCGAGCAGTGCCAGGTGGCCCCCCGAGTGCCGGTGAACCCCCAGGA
Organism: Syngnathus scovelli; assembly: GCF_024217435.2. Taxonomy (NCBI): domain Eukaryota; kingdom Metazoa; phylum Chordata; class Actinopteri; order Syngnathiformes; family Syngnathidae; genus Syngnathus; species Syngnathus scovelli. Next base: position 21,846,932 of record NC_090851.1, on the reverse strand, counting down.
CAACTCCTTGGTCCACCTGGACCTGAGATTCAGCCACCCGGTCAAGACACTTTTATCACTATAATCGCAGACAACAGGGTAGTGCTACCAGCCCTGGCCACGAACCCCTTGTCCGAGGTGTCTCTCATCTACGAGAACGCCGCCAGGCTGTACCAAATGGGAGTGGACTACTTTACCTAGGTGAACCCCTACTACTTTGCACCCAGTATGCCCGAGATCGACGGCGTCATGGTCTACTGCTACACCCTTGATATGGGCAGCGTCAATCCCATGGGCTCCACTAACTACGGACGCCTGTCCAACGTCACTCTGGCCTGTAAAGTGTCGGACAACGCCCGCACCACAGCTGTGGGTAACGGACCCAACACCTCCGGCTACAGCGTTGCACAGAAGTTTGAGCTTGTAGTTATCGCAGTCAACCACAACATTATGAAGATTGCCGATGGCGCAGCAGGCTTCCCCATCCTGTAAATGGCCACAACACCGTAGCACGTACGTAAATAGGCACGGGGTCGTGTCCACATCATGGAACGTACACACATTCCATGGTGTGGACACGGCCCCGTGCCACCGGAAGATTTGAAATGCACCGCCCGGTGCGTGTATGTGCATCCCAGTCATCGCCATGGACTGTCCTGTGTGTCTCACCACTATGACTGTTGGGTTTACAACATTTATCTGAAATCAATCTCAGAGGCGGTAGGTCTTTTTGGCTTAGCGTTTTCTTCTGCGCAGAAGGGCGCACCCCAAACACACGCAGCAAGTGTGGCTGAGAATACGCGCTCTGCTCGAATTTAGCCGTGCCTTTTATTGAGAGAGAAACAAAGGGGGAAGTGTACATGGTCGAGTAGGTTTCCAGACAGGAAGAACATTCCATAGTTATATCCCATTACCACAGAACACAGGGGGTACTCTTATGGAGTGGGCAGTATGGACGTCTCATGACCATTAGCTCAACAAAGACGTAGTCTTTAGTGCCTCTGGGAATACATTGATGTGCCGTACTCATGACCTTTGTCCGCTTCAGCCGTCCCATGACAATCTCATGATCTGCACATGTCTAGCTAACTGTGGGGCTTATTGTATAGCGCGGCTAATGACTGCCATATGCCCCCAAGTCATTTTCACGAGGCCAGATTGGTCACATACTGCGGAGAATCTTGCACACAAAAGTAGTTACATAGAATCCAATGATAAAAAGTATATTATTTCCAACAATGACCCAGCCGTATGTGCTCAACTGCGGGCATAGCGTGTGCAAAGCCTGTGTGGCCATGCTGGACGACAAATGCTGCGTGTGCCGCTGTGCCATTACCAGCAAGTCAGTCAACTACTCCTTGCGGTCTCTGCTGGAGACAGGTTCCCCCGATGTTATGTGCTCCGTGCACACCATCCCCAATTACTATGTGTGTGCCACGTGCGATGGCCTGTCCATATGCATTATGTGCACTCTCACGCACCACTGGGATCATAACGTGACTCACTAAGAAACGATTGCAAGTGCAATGGCCTGTTAAAAAGAATGTCAATTGTTATCCTAGATCTGGACCACACTCTGATAGAGAGTGTGGCCATCCCAGATCTCGGTGTCAAGAGAGTGTCCAGAGATGTTGATAATGTGCCCAGTCACGCAGCCTCGGCCGCACGTCTGGCACACGATATGAGTGGCATAAGATCCCAGGCTTTGTGGTGTGCGTTCGTCCACACACCCATACATTCATAGCATGGCTTTTTGCCAGCGGCTACCGCGTGGGTGTGTGGACCGCGGCATGTGGAGCCTACGCTTGAGACGTAGTCAAGGTGCTGGGACTCGACAGAATGCCCCTTTCCTATCTCATGTTTGACATCCACGACGAGACTGGGGGTAAGCCCCTGGTAGACCACTTTGGAGGGATGTCTCGTGTGGTCATAGTTGACGATAATACCAATGTGAAGGAAACGCAACCTGACATGTGCGTCCACATCGCACCCTTTTACATTTCAGCCCGCAAGCAGGACACTGCGCTTTTAAAAGCTGTTACCGAGATCCAGGGCTCTGTCCAGAGTGGCCATGGTGTCATCGGGGTGGTTGTGCACCAGCTCCTCAAGATCATAGGGTGCATGCTTGCAACCCAGCTCTTCGGCGCATGCATCCAGGAGCAGAGAAAGCTGTCCTGTACACATAGACATCTTACCCATGGACAACTTGTCCTTGTCATCTGGTGCAGTCACATAACCGTAGGTATAGCCCAACAGTCTGTTAACCGTTTCTCTCAACAGATAGCAATAATAGGGATTATTGGCTGCAATCATGTAGACATATTCTTCAGTAAAGGGATTAGACGGGTTTGGCGTCAGACTCTTATAATGTAACCCCAGGCCGTCATCATATGCGTTTTTCATGCACATCAGAGCATCTGTTACATCTTTGTGGACAGTTTCACACCCGGTGATGCCAGACACTAGCACCCCATTGCAGACCACCAATATGGACAGTATTAACAACAACGGGGTCTTCATCGCTTTTAATATACTCCCGGTTAATACGCCATGAGCACCAAAGTACTACCACACCTTCATGGCTTTTGCTTTGGCGACACACCTGCGGTTGGCCAAGGTGGGATTGTGCCCACGGTAGCGTCGGATGGGCGCATCGCTATAGGTGGTGTGTACCACTTGCTGTGCATATCCGCCGAACGTGGATCAATTACCCTAGTTGTGCAACACATATTCCAGCTGGTTATTGTTGTCGGTTGTAATATTGTCACAATATTCATTGGTTATTGTATTGACTCAGTGTGTACTAGTATATATATATTTCACTCCTGTATGGCGTCTATTTGGCATAATGTAGGCACTGATAATAATGACACACACAACATCCTTTTTATTTAGAGGTACATTGTTTTCCACAGTCGACACATTCAGAACACTATCCAGAGTGTCATCGGGGTGGCTGTGGAATACCGATGTGTAGCTGAAAGGAATACTGGCGGTTTGTCTTGGCCAATGGGTGGCAACAATCATGTACGCAGTGTCATCCTTACCGGACGTACACTATTACACGCAGAGTTGTCACAACGGCCAGAAGGTCCACGACATGTGCTTGCACAGAGCATGGCATGCTGCGTCCTGCTTCTGCTTCTTGGACAGCGTCTTGGCCGGCACAAACGTGTGGCTGTTGTACTCGTGGCCGTTGTGCCGCAACAGCTGGAAAAATACATATGTGGCACCGGCCTGGGAGCATAGTTGCCATACGTCCGCGCGGCACGAGAGCTCAGCGGCCAGGCTGCGGATGTCCGCCTGCACGCCCTCGACCACGGACTGGGGCAGCGTCTCTGAGCGACCCGTCAACATCCGGTAGATAACCGCGGCGCAGTTGTAATACTTGACGTGATTCTGCATCTTGAGGACGGACAGTACCTGCTGTAACGTAACTGCATCATGCGCTATGCGGTATCGTTCGAGGTGGCCCTTTATGCCCGATAACACTGTGTTGGGGATGTGCACCGGGAACCTGCTGTCACCTATGCCCTGATACAGGTACACATAGCTGTGCAGCTGATCCACAAACCGGACTATGCGTCTTGCATCACCCGGTTGCTTTTGCTGCAGCTGCGGCTGAACATCCTGGCTACTGTACCACACCTCGTCATTAAAGAGAGCCACACGGAATTCCTCTTCATATGTCCATTTATTAGTTTCATAAACACAATGTACAATGCTTTTATACTTTTCGAGATGAGTAGTGTGCCCAGCGGTCGTGAACTCAATTATCACAGCGGCTGTCTCTAGGATAAACATGTACACCTGGGCGTCAGATACACGTTTGAGTTTTGATATGACGTAATTGTGACATGACAACAGCGAGGGACGCATTTTTTCTAATCCCACTGCGTTAGGGTCGGGGCCCGGTAGTCAGCCAGAAAGTCTGCCTCGTTGAGCGCGTGCTGCGCAGGGGTAAACAGGTCACTCAGGTTCACGCTGAGGTCAACAGACACCGCCTGGGCGGTGTCGCCATTTTCATAACAGTCCAGGGAGGCCATTCGCGGCTATAAGATGCGCTCCTCCAGGTCGCGTTCCAACATGTCCATAACGGCACTGAACTCTGGGCAGGCACGCATCCTGATGTTACGGCGGGGGTTGAGGCGCACGTACGCCTGAAACTGCTCCGTGGTCCGCACAGTGCCCGTCTCAGTATCCATATAATCCAGCATGGTCTCCAACGTAAAGAAGTAACTGTCGTACACTTTGAGATCCAACGGCCGCTGGAACACGCGGCCGTTGGAGTCCAGTTTGAGAAACAACTCGTTAAAGTCTCTGATGGTGAACCGGCGCAAGTAATCCTTGACCGAGACACCCGCTGGCACATCATAGCCCAGCGCCGTTAGCAGGGCATGAGCCGTGTGTGCCTTTTGCCCGTCGGCCAGCCACTCGGTGTGGACACCGTAGTCCCGTTCAGTCCAGTTAAAGAAGTCCGCAACGGTGACGTCGATGTCCGGCTCCCGCAGGGGCGACAGCAAGGGCGGTAGCGGCGTCAGATCGTCGATCGATGGCGAGTGGGCGACGTCTATGAGCCCGTCGATCGGCAGCGAGTAGTTGGGAGAATGGCCCGGGGTCATGGGCACCGTGGATATAGGAGGGGACATTGGCACAGGGGATAATGGCGAGGACTCGAGAGACATTGGTCTGGGAGAGCCGCGTGGCGTCAGGGGTGGGGGCACGGGGGATGCGGGCACACAGTCCTGATTTTGCCCCACACTGCCGTGGGCCAGTAGCGCTCGCCAGTCTGCACCACAACGCTTATCGTAAGTGTACAGCACGTCGTTTATGTATTTCTTGTAGTGTTCGACATGCATGATGCAGGGCACCTGCACACCGTTCTGCGTGTATGGGGCGTAGTACCTATCAGAGAGCTTGAGCTTGGGTGTCACGCTTCTGTAATAGTCCAGCTGCTCGTGCTCATGGGCTCGTACACAGACAGGAGCTGTTCCTCTTGAGTCGTGGGGGGCCTGATCACATCGTGGACTGCGTCCAAGGCGTACTGCTTAACACAGGCACACACGGGCACATAGGGTGTGTATGTCTTCTGAATGTTATCCTCGTTAACACACTGCAGGGGCATATCCTCGATGCTGGTGTAAGCGATGACATTGTCAAAGCCGCCCGGCAAGATGTCCACTGGTAGATTCAGCGGTCTCACCAGGGCCCCGTACAACGGGCGCGCTGTCGTATTCTCGGGCTGCGGGCGGATCTCCTGGCCCAGCTCTGGGTACGGGATGGCGCAACTCACTACCGTGTTGTAAGGTCCCACTACGGGTGTGTTGTCACGTAGTGTAGAAAAGATGGGAGATGTGTTGATCATGGGCTGGGGCACTGGTCGTTCCCAAGGGGGAGTCGCGCAGGGCTCCCCCCGGCGCACAGAGTGTTCGTTGAAGCTATCGATGTTGCACCGGCTCCGCTGCTCGTCGCAAGAGTCGTATAGTGCGCGCCGCTCGGCGCTCTTTTGCTCGTACAGCACATCACGGGCAATCTCCTGGAGGGGCCGGGATCCACCATCATAGTTGTAGACGAGCGGCAGCTTGTAAACACGCGCCCGCATCTTAATGGTCACGGGGCTCTCGGAGGACATCAACCGTTCTATCTCATCCATGCTGGGCCAAAGCCACGCATCACCCAGGTGTTTAACGTACAAGTCTTTGAGCTTGTCGGCAGAACGATACTCCATGTTACAGTCCCGCAAGGAAATATGTGCGGCTGCGCGCATTCTCTTCAGGTCCTCCAGAGTCTCGGTGCCGTACAGGGGTTCCTCAAATGACCTCTGTGAGACGCGTAGCTCCTCGGCTACCTGTTCGAGCAGCTCGTCACGCAGTTGTGCGACGCTATGGCGCTGCCCCGTCCTGGGATCATTGACCGGCACACCGCCTTCCAAACAACGGTTCAGCAACTCGCACTCCGACATGATGGCGACCATATCGGTCCACTCCCGGAGGCTGCGTAGAGGAACAGGCGTGTGCGTGGGTTCGAACCGCACACGCTTCGCCAGAGGTGAAGCTTCGTTATCAAGAGGTCGCTTGGTAGACACCGGACTAGTAACGATGGAACATGACGGACCGGTGCCTATGGAGTAGGGACTGCTAAACGGGCTGTTATCGTAGTCCACCAATGGCCTAACGGGCCTCGTTGGACTTTCAGTCAGGGGCCGCTGCACCGGAGAGCCCGCAACGGGGCTGTTAGACCGGGGCCGTGTACTGTAGCTGTAGTCTGCCAGCGGACTGTCAGATGTCATCAGAGTCTCGGTCAGGGGCTTCGTCGGGCTTTGCCTGGCTCGCACCAGAGGGCTGTCTGGGCCGTCGGGTATCATCAGAGTCCTGGTCGGGGATCTCGACGGGCTTTGCCTGGCTCGCACCATAGGACCGTCTGGGCTGACGGGCGTCATTGGACCTTCGGTCAGTGGCCGTCGCACCGGGGAGCTGTCGTCCGTGTTGGGGCTTGCCATTAGAGGGCTGTCTTCATCCAGTGGCCCTCTCGAGCTGCCGTCCATGCTGGGGCTCGCCACCGGAGGGCTGTCGTCATTTAGTGGTCTTCTCGGACTTTCACACAGGGGCTGTTGCACCGGGGCGCTGTTGTCCGTGTTGGATCGTCTTTGGATCTCCATCTCAGCGCTCTCCTCAATCGCCAAGAGACTTTCCTCCAAGGGCCGCTGAGGCGACGGGCTACGCTGTGTGGGACTATGTACAGCCCTCACCAACAGCTGACACAATCTGTTCTTGTTACGCTTCATGCCCGTGGTAGGCGACATGGGGGATATTTCCAATTCATCACACTTGTTGCGAATGTCCTCTATGGGGATCTTCATGCACTTTGTAACAGTTTCGGGTACCGTGATGGTGGGAGAACTGCCCGTTAGCTTCTTGCACAGCTCTGCGTGGGTGTACGGGCGCCCGGTATCTTCATTTCTCACATCGATGTTACGTTCTTTGCACATGGCGACCACTTGTCTCATAGACACTCACGCATACTTGGAATACTTTGGACGCTGCTGCTGCTGCTGCTGCTGCTGCTGCTGCTGCTGCTGCTGCTGCTGCTGCTGGCCACCGCGGGCCGATGCGAGGCTGATGTAACGGTACTGGTCTGCGGTGAGCCCGACCCAACCGGTTTGACACCGGACTGTACAAATGCACAATCACACTGATGAACAACCAGACGTACTCAGCCCAGCTGGCTATCCGTATCATAGACAGGGACATTAAGTACATGCTCACTAACGAGTAACGTCTATGTGCACCTCAACAGTACCCAGCTTGTACGTTGCCACGAACTTGATTAGGTCACCTACGTACATTCGCACACCCTCTTTGCTGTCTGCAAATGCTGCCATCTTGGCCAATTTTAGGATGCGGTCGGAGGATACCTCAGCGTGGTACTCGGGGCGCTTGTCCGTGGCCGTACCAAAGCGGTACGTCTTTGTCTTGAAGCCCTCAATACACATGGACATGCTAACCTGCTTCTCCAGCACAGCGTCAATAGTCATAGTGCCCGGCTTGAAACCTCGGCACATGGCGGAAAAGTCGGCAGTGGGTAGAATGAAGCAGCCGTGGTACCGAACGTCACGAGGGCGCTCAAACTCCGGGGCATACGTCTCCACGGCCGTGATAAAGGTGACACTGCTACCACCCTGCGCGCCCACCTGCACCTCAAATTGCATGGGCTCCGCTCCATGAAGCTTGAAACAAACGCGTGAACCCTTACGCACTGTCTTAAAGTCACGTGCTGTGTGCTGCCCCAGGCCCACGTAGAGCGCGTCAGTGGGCGCGTCGTACTTGTACGTATCGAAGCCCTCGGCGTGTAGATTGGCCGAGATGTCAAAGTCAAAGTCAGCTTTATTGTCAATTTCTCCACATGCCAAAGACACACAAAGAAACCGAAATTTCGTTCCCCCCTATCCCACGGTGACAAGACATGGCTCACAACAGACAAACAAGTAAACAAGTATAACAAAAGTGTGCTGAATAAATAATGAATAAATAACACAACAATAAATAAATAAATAAGAGGAGCAGAAAAAAAGGAGCAAGTGCGCGTACAGCAGACCATCCCGAAAATAGCGCAACAGTGCCGCACGCTACGCAGAAGGGGGTAGCTAGTGGGGGGGGGAGTGGACTTCAGCGGGCAAGTGCTGTTCTGGGCGTCGAAGCGAGCAAAGAAGCGGTTCAGATCGTTCAGCAGACGGACGTCGCCCTCACAGCTCCTCGGCGCGGGCTTGTAGTCCGTGATGGTCTGAATGCCCCGCCAAAGGCTACGTGTGTCCTTGCTGTCCTTGAAGTGGGTGGAGAACTTGCACGAGAACGCCTTCTTCGCTTCTTTGATGCCTCGGGACAGGTCGGCCCTCGCTGTCCTCAAGCCAGCCTCATCCCCCGCTCTGAAAGCCTTGTCCCTGGCCCTCAACAGTCTGAGGACAGCCCCCGTCAGCCACGGCTTCCAGTTCGCGCGAGTGACGACGGATTTCGAGCAAGTCACATCATCGATGCACTTCGTGATGTAAGAGGTAACAGAGTCAGTATACTCCTCTATGTCCGTCCAATCGTTGTAGGTGGCTGCCTGCTTAAACAAGTCCCAGTCAGTGGTGTCGAAGCAGTCACGAAGTGCATCGGAGGCACCCTCTGGCCACACTCGAACCTGCCTCCGAATCGGCCTGGATGCCTTTACATTGAACATTGAAACTATAACACGAGTTTGAAAGCTATATTATGTGGTGACATCCACAGCATTATAGTTCAATTTTTTACCGCTAGAGGGCAGACTATGTACAGTGAGCATGGCTCCCTGTGAACTCAAAGCAGCAGGCTTGACTTGTAAAAGAACCCAACACAACACTTCCATGAAGTGTTTTTAAACTTTTCAAGGCATTTATTTTGATTCAGCAAAATGCAGGTCGCAACGGCAAATTCGTGCTACCGCATAAAAAGCTGTCAATAACTTTTCATGATAGCCATGTTTCCAGAAAACACCAAAAGTCTTGGAAGAAAGCCTGTTTCGGCCCTGGTTGTAAAAAAAACAAAAAAAAACAAAAGGGAAGGGTGACCGTCCGGGAATACCAGGTGCTGAAAGCCTTTTTTTTTTTCTTTCCCACGTCAATTGTGAAAGGAAACTTTTACCAAAGCCATCAAGTCCCGCCGCTGCTTGGCATGGTTTCAGGGGCGATTGTGTCTATAAAATGAAAAAATTCTGAGCGGTCTCACGGCTTACGGCCATACTACCCTGAGAGCGCCCGATCTCGTCCGATCTCGGAGGCTAAGCAGGGTCGGGCCTGGTTAGTACTTGGATGGGAGACCGCCTGGGAATACCAGTTACCGTAAGCTTTTTTTTTTTTTTTTTTTTTCTTATGTGCACTTCAATCGTTTAAGCCAAGAACTTTTTACAGCACCCATCAAGAATGGCATTCGGAAACTGCAAGCCTAGTTTGAACTCCGACACTGAAACTACAACACGAGTTTAAAACCTACATTGTGTGGCGACAGCCATAGCATTGCAGTTCACGTTTTTACCGCTAGAGGACAGACTATGTACAGTGAATAAAGAGCATGGCTCCCTGTGAACTCAAAGCAGCAGTCTTTACTTGTAAAAGATCCCAGCACAACACATTGCGCTTCCATGTAGTGTTTTTACCTTTTTCATGACATTTATTTTGATACAGCCAAATGCAGGTTTTGTGCACTTCACTTTTCCGTTGGGCATTCGCGTAGAACCCTATTCCAGTTACGGCCAGATTCTTTTAGACTAGTGGTCCCCAAACTTTCTTGCGCCACGGACCGGCTACGCGTCAGAAATATTTTTGCGGACCTGCCTTTATATATATAAATAAACAATAAATCTATATAAATAAATACTACATTTATAATAAATATATATAAATAGGATTAAATAAAATGATACAACTGGCATAAAAACAAATATAAACCACATAAAAATAAAAGTCACCATTACGTTGAATTATTGGGAGCACCGAGCTTGTTTCTCAGAAACGAGCCGGTCCCATCCAGGCGTAATCGGAGACAATGAAACCCAAAGTGGTTAAGGTTTGTCTTTTAATGCAGGATGCTTGGTCTCCATGTGCCGAAGCAGTTTTGAAGGCTTCATTGGCTTGCTCGCTAGTTTCAGGGGCGATTGTGTCTATAAAATGCAAAATGTTGGGTCACCTCACGGCTTACGGCCATACTACCCTGAGAACGCCTGATCTCGTCTGATCTCGGAAGCTAAGCAGGGTCGGGCCTGGTTAGTACTTGGATGGGAGACTGCCTGGGAATACCAGGTGCTGTAAGCTTTTTCTTTTTCTTATGTGCACTTCAAGCTCTTTTTTTTTTTTTTTTCTTATGTGCACTTCAATCGTTTAAGCCAAGAACTTTTTACAGCACCCATCACGAATGGCATTCGGAAACTGCAAGCCTAGTTTGAACTCCGACACTGAAACTACAACACGAGTTAAAAACCTCTATGTACAGTGAATAAAGAGCATGGCTCCCTGTGAACTCAAAGCAGCAGTCTTTACTTGTAAAAGAACCCAGCACAACACATTGCGCTTCCATGTAGTGTTTTTACCTTTTTCATGACATTTATTTTGATACAGCCAAATGCAGGTTTTGTGCACTTCACTTTTCCGTTGGGCATTCGCGTAGAACCCTATTCCAGTTACGGCCAGATTCTTTTAGACTAGTGGTCCCCAACCTTTCTTGCGCCACGGACCGGCTACGCGTCAGAAATATTTTTGCGGACCTGCCTTTATATATATAAATAAACAATAAATCTATATAAATAAATACTACATTTATAATAAGTATATATACCGTATTTGCCGGTGTATTGGTCGACCTTTTTCGATCCAAAATCGACCGAAAAAAATCGACCTCGACTTATACACCGAGTCATAAAATTTAACTTCGTATTCATCGCTTCAAATGTGATGGTAACCAAGGCCGTTTCTCATACATCTCATTGTGCGTTGCACTTAGAAAATTTGAACCGGGCGGCGTGCGCGAGTGCGCGGCCCGCTGGAAGTCGAATGAGGCGCCGCGACCACCTCCGCGGTGCTTATAAACAGCCGATCCGCTCGGCGGGGGCTATTTTCGGCCACTTGGCTCGTGCGCACGGCCTCCCGGATGTGCATGGCGGGTGCGCGAGCTCGCCGGCCGCTGGAAGTCGAATGAGGCGCAGCGACCACCTCCGCGGTGCTTATAAACAGCCGATCCGCTCGGCGGGGGCTATTTTCGGCCACTTGGCTCGTGCGCACGGCCTCCCGGATGTGCCGGGCGGGTGCGCGAGCTCGCCGGCCGCTGGAAGTCGAATGAGACACCGCGACCACCTCCGCGGTGCTTATAAACAGCCGATCCGCTCGGCGGGGGCTATTTTCGGCCACTTGGCTCGTGCGCACGGCCTCCCGGATGTGCCGGGCGGGTGCGCGAGCTCGCCGGCCGCTGGAAGTCGAATGAGGCGCCGCGACCACCTCCGCGGTGCTTATAAACAGCCGATACGCTCGGCGGGGGCTATTTTCGGCCACTTGGCTCGTGCGCACGACCTCCCGGATGTGCCGGGCGTTTGCGCGAGCTCGCCGGCCGCTGGAAGTCGAATGAGGCGCCGCGACCACCTCCGCGGTGCTTATAAACAGCCGATCCGCTCGGCGGGGGCTATTTTCGGCCACTTGGCTCGTGCGCACGGCCTCCCGGATGTGCCGGGCGGGTGCGCGAGCTCGCCGGCCGCTGGAAGTCGAATGAGGCGCCGCGACCACCTCCGCGGTGCTTATAAACAGCCGATCCGCTCGGCGGGGGCTGTTTTCGGCCACTTGGCTCGTGCGCACGGCCTCCCGGATGTGCCGGGCGGGTGCGCGAGCTCGCCGGCCGCTGGAAGTCGAATGAGGCGCCGCGACCACCTCCGCGGTGCTTATAAACAGCCGATCCGCTCGGCGGGGGCTATTTTCGGCCACTTGGCTCGTGCGCACGGCCTCCCGGATGTGCCGGGCGGGTGCGCGAGCTCGCCGCCCGCCGGAAGTCGAATGAGGCGCCGCGACCACCTCCGCGGTTCTTATAAACAGCCGATCCGCTCGGCGGGGGCTATTTTCGGCCACTTGGCTCGTGCGCACGGCCTCCCGGATGTGCCGGGCGGGTGCGCGAGCTCGCCGCCCGCCGGAAGTCGAATGAGGCGCCGCGACCACCTCCGCGGTGCTTATAAACAGCCGATCCGCTCGGCGGGGGCTATTTTCGGCCACTTGGCTCGTGCGCACGGCCTCCCGGAGTTGCCGGGCGGGTGCGCGAGCTCGCCGGCCGCTGGAAGTCGAATGAGGCGCCGCGACCACCTCCGCGGTGCTTACAAACAGCCGATCCGCTCGGCGGGGGCTATTTTCGTCCACTTGGCTTGGAGCTATTTCCGGCCTCCCGTTGGTGCCGGGCGGCGTGCGCGAGCTCGCCGGCCCCGATCTCCTCCGCGGTGCTTATAAACAGCAGCATGCGCACGGCCTCCCAGAATTTGAACACATTTCGTCAATAAATTTCGCATATTGAATTTTGAAGTTTAATATAATGCAACAATTGAGCTCGACCTATACAAAGGATATATCATAAAATCGTAAATTTCCGTCGAATTTTAGGGGGTCGACTTATACACCGAGTCGACCTGTACACCGGCAAATACGGTAAATACGATTAAATAAAATGATACGACTGGCATAAAAACAAATATAAACCACATAAAAATAAAAGTCACCATTACGTTGAATTATTGGGAGCACCGAGCTTGTTTCTCAGAAACGAGCCGGTCCCATCCAGGCGTAATCGGAGACAATGAAACCCGAAGTGGTTAAGGTTTGTCTTTTAATGCAGGATGCTTGGTCTCCATGTGCCGAAGCAGTTTTTGTTGGGTTGACAACATTTATCTGAAATCAATCTCGGAGACGGTAGGTCTTTCTTGGCTTAGCGTTTTCTCCTGCGCAGAAGGGCGCATCCCAGACACAGCAAGTGTGGCTGAGATTCGCGCTCTGCTCTGAGTTTTGCCGACCTTTTTATTGAGAAAGAAACAATTGGGCAAGTGTACATGATCGGGTAGGTTCACAGGCAGGAAATACATTCCAAAGTTATATCTCATTACCACAGAACAAAGGGGATACTCTCGTGGACGGAGCAGTATTGGACGTCTCATGACTATTAGCTTAACAAAAACGTAGTCTTTAGTGGCCCTGGGAATACATCCCGGTGTCGTACTCATGACTTCAACTTAAATGAGACCTCTGTCTGCTTCAGCCATCCCATGACAATCTCATGATCTGAACATGTCTAGCTAACTATGGGGCTTATTGTATAGCGTGGCTAATGACTCCGGTCATTAGCCGGCCATATGCCCCCAAATCATTTTCACAAGGCTAGATGGTCACATACTGCGGAGAGTCTTGCACACAAAAGTAGATACATAGAATCCAATGATAAAAAGTATATCATTTCCAACATTCCCTCCTGTTTTTAACATTGGAATTCATGGGAAAACAAAACATCAACTAATAACTACATATGTGTATAAATGAGTATATGCTTACACAATATAGTATAGTACCATCAAAAAGCATGAAAATTTACATTCCAGAGTTTATCAGAACTACAGCCCTTCATCCGGCTTTGGCTATGTTCGTTATAATGGAATGTATTTTGTTCTGGATCGTCAAGAAAAATAGACAGGTAGGCGATTTACGCAAGGCGGTCCCACTCATCTTGTTCACACTGGGCCAACATGATATTCTGGACAGCAGATGCTGATGTCAGCCTTTTAGTCATGTGACTAATTAAAATAATGCCGCATGTGGTCATTTGATAAAGTAATGAAGGACATAATATTGACACAATATCACAGCATACTGCAAAGTTGAAATGCTCTTAGTTTTGCCCCCCTTGCATATGTATGTGTCTGTCGATGAATTGCTCTGGGATCACTGCCCAGGGCCTGCTGTCCATCCAAGATCTTTATGTCCACTTCACCGTCCTCAGAGTCTCTTCCCAGGCCCCGGTCAGCGTTCAGGAGTTCCCTAGTAATCGACATCTCCATAACCAGTCGTCAGCAAACAATTCTTCTCCTTTGTGGTTGTTTGGGGCACGGGGATGATTGGTGGTCGTTGTTCAATAGAACCTCCAAGCGTCCCTGCATCTACTCCTACGATCCAGAGGCCCGCGTGAACCTAAAACAAACAAACAAACAAACAAACAACAACACTCCCCCCAGGAGTTATGAATTATCTTCCTTATTTCTCATCGTGCTGTCAGTCTCGCACGATTTCTCCTGTGACTGCTGCCTGTTGAATTCTGGCACGTCCTGTTAAAGCCTCCAAAACAAGTGAATCCAAAAAAGCATTGAATGTCACAATTAAATTTTATATGTATCTACTTACGCACTCAAACGTAACTCCACCCCCCTTTAACACATTCGCCCAATGTGTCATTAGGCATTTAAAAAGGAACCGGCAAACGTCCTACCACATCATCACGTCTTGCAGCCAGTCCTGTCGAACCTTGCAGTCATCCAGGATCGTCATCCCCAAGTTCCTGAAAATTGACTGTGCACCTCACACTCGGCAATACCAACAACGAACACTTGTGCTCACAAAACTACACAGGCATCGAGTATCTACTAAATGAAAATAGACACACAATGAATCATGGCGCACGGGGATTCCGTCCTGAAAATCATCAATCATCATAAAAATCAAAAGGGTTAGGGTTAACATTTTCACGTGAATTCAACATAAACTTTCCAAGACTGCAATCGACAACCTGCAAAAGTAATACAAGTTATAAAACAACCAGCAATCTGCTCCTTGGCTGTCGGTTGACGCTGCAATAAGTCAAGTGACACACAGAAACAAAGCCAAGCTCGCACTTGCCACAAGCAAGCTTAAGTTCCATATGTATGGTTGTCATCTACATAGTCTGTCACCTTGTCGGGTGAGTTCAGGTTCGTCATGTCATATGTCCATCGTCCTAGTGTTCGATATCAGTCCTGTCTTGTCCATCCGTGTTGCTGAATTCGGCCTTCTCCATGAACTATTTTTGTTGTTCATGGTGCCTTTGATTAACCATCGGCTGTTAGTCATCACACTTGGGTGTTCCCGTCTCAGGTGAGAGGAATCTTACCCTCAACTGTGACCCTTTCATACCAACTACAAAATACTTTGGCCTTTCATACTGCCCTCAACACACACACACACACACACATATTCGTAACCACACAAGCGCCAATCCATTTGCATCTATCACTCATACAACAACAAACAAATTTAGTATGTGTAAGTGAACAGGCAATCAGCGAATATTAACGGTAAACCCTTCATTTCTGGATGTCCTTCCCAAGTGAATATTTCGTACATTCGTACCGGACCTTAACTGTAAAATTGCCAATTAAATGCCTAAAAATTCAGTCATTTGTACTGCTGAGCATGTTCATGGGTGAGCATGGGGAAAGAAGCAGCCTCAGTAGGTCCTTAAATAATCTTGTCCTAATCCATCGTTCTGATCGAGCACCTGGGTAAAGATACTCAAAAGTCTTCCTCCAACAGTCTACTCCACTACATTATTTTCACTTTGCCATGTTAAGGCATTTGTTTTCCGAGTCCTATCACATTTGTCATCGCGTTCACTGTCACTTGGTGTGAGTCTCATGCAGTGTTATTCTTAACTGTCAAAAGTTTTCATGGCTGTTATTCCTTGATCTTATCAAACTTTTTGTTTTGACACCAGAATTTCCCTATGAGGTGTGATTAACTTCTACTTTATTAATTACCTCCATTGAATAATCTAATCACCTTTTGACTGCATCCTAGTAGATCCTAATGCCCTATTTTTCCTTCTCCGAACTGTTAATGACTAAATGTCTAATTGTTAAGCTGGATGGGCTAAATGTGATTCTACTCTTATCTCTTACAATTTTAGCCTATCTGTTTCATCCAAATTTATCCTCTGACTATGATACTTTTTCTTTCTTCGTAACACTACACAATTTGTTCCTTATTTGTTTATCTTTTAGCAAGACTCCTCAGTTGTGTCAAACTCAGTGCCCAAGCAAGCTTCCATCCACTCTGACCCAAGCTCCACCAAGTTTGATAACGTCTTGATGCATCTTTCAGGTCTTGTGTGTCTTTCGCCGCACCTCATTGTCAGGTTGTTATCTTTGGTTGTAGTCTCAGAGTCAACTCATCCCTCACTCTTGGATGAGTCCATTTTCAACTGAGTCCATTCTCATCTTGTGAGTCCATTCACTCTTTGTACTCCGCCGCCGAGGATGTCGTTCTCCTCCAGAAGCGTTGTGCTCCCCCCAAAGCACAAATTTAGTCCTTCTTTGCTCTTGCAAAGGTCAAAGGTGCCTTAGAGCCATGCACCATTTTTCTTGATGTTCTCAGCTGTCGGTGGAGTCTCGGGATCGAGTTTCAGAGTCACTGATGGATACTGAAAAAACAGACTGGGATACCAAACTTAAATATCATCTTCCAATTTGACATAAATTCCATAGTGCCTTCTGTTAATCAAACTTCAAATTCTACTATTATCAATAATCTAATCTACCTGAGAAGAACAGCGCCTTTCCTTCATGAGTGCTCGGATGTATTGTGATGGACCTCATTTGAACCATTTTAAATTGACAGATTACCCTAAACTTAAATTGCAAGTCTTAGCTGTTATTTCTCTCAATTATACTGTAATTTCCAGAAACTCCTCCTATTTTCAGGCTACTATCTATCTTTTGTTTTCCTAACTTTGATTTTATGCCATTCTCTCTATTACCTTTCCACCTTTCCTGATTTGAGCCTTCAATTTCTGATCTAGTTTCCAAATTTTGCCTAGTATCATCTCTATTTTGACCTCAGTATTAATGGTGTTATGCTCACTTTACAGATATTACTGAACTGTCCTGAATTTATAATTCACTGCTAGTACATCGAAGGCCATTTCTCAGCTGTTCACTTTTTCCATGTTCCTGTTAGGCTCCACTATTTGAATCTTCGAATTTTTATATAGAGTTTCTTTTAGGTTCCTGTGTGGATCATGTTTCACACAAACAGGACATGCTTAAAAAAAAAAATTTTTTTTTCAAGAATCTAAACCAAAGGTAACTAATAGGTAACTAATAACTCATCTCCCCCCTGTTGTCACATAAGTGACACAACAGGCGTTGCCTTAAAAGTCATTTTGGCAAAACAGTTTTGTTATTGACATCGTCAATAGCACCTTATCCATTATCACACCCTTTGTTGTTTGAACTAATATCATTTTCAATCTTGTCAATCCTTCTTCTACTTTTGGTGTCCACGCGAATGTATCTTTGACTGCTAACGGCTGTCCATGAGCCACTCCTGTTAGTGGCTTAGCAATTTCAGCATAGCATGGAGCCCAAGCTCTGCTGTAATGACAGAAAAAAACATCAGTTGTTCTTCGTGGCAGGTCGTGGTGTGTCTAATATAACCTGTTCCCTGCTCTCCCTTTCGCTGAGAGTAAACCAAGATAGTTTACTTCTGGTTTTTACCCATCCTAACTTCTGTTACTTGACTTCACTTCCTCTCTGGCCTAAATGCTGCATGAGGAGAAAGGAATCTCATCCTTACACTTCCTTTGTTTCAAAAGCAATTATCATCATTGTAGACGAAAACTTGAATTTTTGTCTACTTGAAGCCCTTTGAGACTGTTTGTGATTTAGGGCTATACAAATAAACTTGACTTGACTTTTAGATGAAAGCGTAAAACGAGCCATTCAATCCATGATAATCAGTCAACCACTGTGAAATAAGCCCTGTTTTCTTTTCTTAGCATTAAATATGCTCAAAATCACTCTTTCTTCAAAGTTGTTCTACTACATTTCACATAGTAGTCTCCAACAACGTCAACCATTCAAGCTGTATCTTGTCATTCATTCCTGCTCATTTGCATCTCACACACGCGCACACACACACAGGCACGCACGCATGCACTGTTCTCACTCTCCTCAAGCTCTCTTCAAGCTGTCCACACAGTCATACTACATCATTTTTAATTCACAGTCCTCATTTGAATCTGTCCTTTCTCAAGGTTCTTGGTAAAACAACCCACTCATTCCGATTTTGACATATTCCAAAAATTCACTCAAGAGGAGAGAATTGCATTCAATTAATTCCATAAGCTTTTCATTTCCACAAAATTTGCAAATTTAGGGCAATTTTCCTTCCACTCATTCTTAAAGGCAAATTCTACATTTCACCTTTACATTGTCCCAGTTTGAAATTCACATCATTCAGCCCATTTAAATCACACTGGGAAAGTTTTTAAACATTCCCGAAATTGCAAAATTATAAAATTCATATTTTCACGTTAAATCATTACTTCTTTGTAATGCTATGGCATGCTCAAACTTGGCCAATAAAAGATTGATTAAAATTTCTGCAAAATTTTACAAAATTCATATTTCACCTCTAAGTTCTACATGTTTCAACTGATTCAATTCTGCTCGAACATCATTCTGTTGCATCTCCTAAGTATTTATTCATTTTTTATTATGAATATTCATATTTATTTAGTATTTACCCCAATTTCTCCAAAAAGTGCATTTTCCAGTTTTAATGTCTCCTTTTTTATTTTATTTTTTCTTGCAGTGCAAATCGAATAGACCCCAGTCTAGTAACTTTCCTTGCACACTATTTTAGCCAATTTCAAAATTTTAACACATAGACACACATAAACACACAGAGAACACAAGGACAACACAAAGGCCCACAACAAAACACAGTGCACAAACAACATCAACAAACAATGCTGTGCAAACGTCTTCCTCTATTTGATGTTTTGGTTTTACTATTTTTATTTATTTTTTTCTCACATTACTGGCCTTTCAATAAGGTTTGACAACTGTATCATTCGCATACATCAGCGTCATTTATACTTTGGGGAAATTTAACAGCCTTGGTCATGCTTCTTGTTTGTACAG
Source organism: Syngnathus scovelli (assembly GCF_024217435.2). Taxonomy (NCBI): domain Eukaryota; kingdom Metazoa; phylum Chordata; class Actinopteri; order Syngnathiformes; family Syngnathidae; genus Syngnathus; species Syngnathus scovelli. The sequence goes on along the minus strand of NC_090851.1, from coordinate 21,827,978 downwards.
GAGTTCTTATTGACTGACCATAATATATTTTGCTATCATATGGGGGGGGGGGTTCAGGTCTTTTAAATTAGATGCATGTTTTGCATAGGAGCAGAAGGAGCTTCTGCCTCAGGCTCCTCTTCTTGAGCCACGCCTAACAGTGCGCCTACGCACTATAGCTTCATTGTCTGACAATCATACTTGCAGCCTCAAGTTTGGTAACTTATTTAACGTATACTTGTCATCCCCTGATACATTGTCAGTAACACTTTGACGGCCCCCCATTGTAATCAATTTAGTTCAACATTTAAATCATAGGGATTTCTAAAGATGGAATGTTTCTTTAGTGCAATAACAACTTTCTGTGGTAATTCCTGCTTTGACCAGTTTTCTGGTGAGGAATTCCACAGAAATTTGCCATTTCTTCCCACCATGTTACATGCAGCACAATAGCGAGTGATACGTGCTACCATTCACACACATTCACACCGCGGAATTTTCTTAACACAACGAGGTGTATTTCCGTCTACAAGTTCCATCTGTAGACCGAATTCCTATCACTTGGAATTCACAACAAGGACTCCGCCGTCCTTACCCGGGTACCCTTTTTCTGGGGACTAAAATACCCCAACCACGCAGCCAACAAAGAGGTCTCACCGAGTCTCTGAGAGATTTCTTTTGAAGTTTCCGTCAATCCTCGCTGCCGAGAGGTGCTGAACCGGACGCCGGCCTGGTGGATGAACATTGTTCCCCAGGGCTTTCCTTCAGGCGTCCTGTGACCTCTGCCGTGCACGGATTCGGCGTCTTCAACACTCTTCGGATCAGCGAGCAGATTTTCAGGAAATCCCGGACGAGCCCCCAAAAATGTTGGGTTGACAACATTTATCTGAAATCAATCTCGGAGACGGTAGGTCTTTCTTGGCTTAGCGTTTTCTCCTGCGCAGAAGGGCGCATCCCAGACACAGCAAGTGTGGCTGAGATTCGCGCTCTGCTCTGAGTTTTGCCGACCTTTTTATTGAGAAAGAAACAATTGGGCAAGTGTACATGATCGGGTAGGTTCACAGGCAGGAAATACATTCCAAAGTTATATCTCATTACCACAGAACAAAGGGGATACTCTCGTGGACGGAGCAGTATTGGACGTCTCATGACTATTAGCTTAACAAAAACGTAGTCTTTAGTGGCCCTGGGAATACATCCCGGTGTCGTACTCATGACTTCAACTTAAATGAGACCTCTGTCTGCTTCAGCCATCCCATGACAATCTCATGATCTGAACATGTCTAGCTAACTATGGGGCTTATTGTATAGCGTGGCTAATGACTCCAGTCATTAGCCGGCCATATGCCCCCAAATCATTTTCACAAGGCTAGATGGTCACATACTGCGGAGAGTCTTGCACACAAAAGTAGATACATAGAATCCAATGATAAAAAGTATATCATTTCCAACAGTTTTGAAGGCTTCATTGGCTCGCTCTCTAGTTTCAGGGGCGATTGTGTCTATAAAATGCAAAATGTTGGGTCACCTCACGGCTTACGGCCATACTACCCTGAGAACGCCCGATCTCGTCCGATCTCGGAAGCTAAGCAGGGTCGGGCCTGGTTAGTACTTGGATGGGAGACCGCCTGGGAATACCAGGTGCTGTAAGCTTTTTCTTTTTCTTATGTGCACTTCAATCGTTTAAGAAGCTATTTTTTACAACACCCATCACGAATGGCATCCGGAAACAGCAAGCCTAATTTAAACTCCGACATTGAAACTATAACACGAGTTTGAAAGCTATATTATGTGGTGACATCCACAGCATTGTAGTTAAATTTTTTACCGCTAGAGAGCAGACTATGTACAGTGAGCATGGCTCCCTGTGAACTCAAAGCAGCAGGCTTGACTTGTAAAAGAACCCAACACAACACTTCCATGAAGTGTTTTTAAACTTTTCAAGGCATTTATTTTGATTCAGCAAAATGCAGGTCGCAACGGCAAATTCGTGCTACCGCATAAAAAGCTGTCAATAACTTTTCATGATAGCCATGTTTCCAGAAAACACCAAAAGCCTTGGAAGAAAGACTGTTTCGGCCCTGGTTGTAAAAAAAAACAAAAAAAAACAAAAGGGAAGGGTGACCGTCCGCGAATACCAGGTGCTGAAAGCCTTTTTTTTTTTTTTTTTCCCACGTCAATTGTGAAAGGAAACTTTTACCACAGCCATCAAGTCCCGCCGCTGCTTGGCATGGTTTCAGGGGCGATTGTGTCTATAAAATGAAAAATTCTGAGCGGTCTCACGGCTTACGGCCATACTACCCTGAGAGCGCCCGATCTCGTCCGATCTCGGAGGCTGAGCAGGGTCGGGCCTGGTTAGTACTTGGATGGGAGACCGCCTGGGAATACCACTTACCGTAAGCTTTTTTTTTTTTTTTTTTTCTTATGTGCACTTCAATCGTTTAAGCCAAGAACTTTTTACAGCACCCATCAAGAATGGCATTCGGAAACTGCAAGCCTAGTTTGAACTCCGACACTGAAACTACAACACGAGTTTAAAACCTACATTGTGTGGCGACAGCCATAGCATTGCAGTTCACGTTTTTACCGCTAGAGGACAGACAATGTACAGTGAATAAAGAGCATGGCTCCCTGTGAACTCAAAGCAGCAGTCTTTACTTGTAAAAGATCCCAGCACAACACATTGTGCTTCCATGTAGTGTTTTTACCTTTTTCATGACATTTATTTTGATACAGCCAAATGCAGGTTTTGTGCACTTCACTTTTCCGTTGGGCATTCGCGTAGAACCCTATTCCAGTTACGGCCAGATTCTTTTAGACTAGTGGTCCCCAAACTTTCTTGCGCCACGGACCGGCTACGCGTCAGAAATATTTTTGCGGACCTGCCTTTATATATATATAAATAAACAATAAATCTATATAAATAAATACTACATTTATAATAAATATATATAAATAGGATTAAATAAAATGATATGACTGGCATAAAAACAAATATAAACCACATAAAAATAAAAGTCACCATTACGTTGAATTATTGGGAGCACCGAGCTTGTTTCTCAGAAACGAGCCGGTCCCATCCAGGCGTAATCGGAGACAATGAAACCCAAAGTGGTTAAGGTTTGTCTTTTAATGCAGGATGCTTGGTCTCCATGTGCCGAAGCAGTTTTGAAGGCTTCATTGGCTTGCTCGCTAGTTTCAGGGGCGATTGTGTCTATAAAATGCAAAATGTTGGGTCACCTCACGGCTTACGGCCATACTACCCTGAGAACGCCTGATCTCGTCTGATCTCGGAAGCTAAGCAGGGTCGGGCCTGGTTAGTACTTGGATGGGAGACTGCCTGGGAATACCAGGTGCTGTAAGCTTTTTCTTTTTCTTATGTGCACTTCAAGCTCTTTTTTTTTTTTTCTTATGTGCACTTCAATCGTTTAAGACAAGAACTTTTTACAGCACCCATCACGAATGGCATTCGGAAACTGCAAGCCTAGTTTGAACTCCGACACTGAAACTACAACACGAGTTAAAAACCTCTATGTACAGTGAATAAAGAGCATGGCTCCCTGTGAACTCAAAGCAGCAGTCTTTACTTGTAAAAGAACCCAGCACAACACATTGCGCTTCCATGTAGTGTTTTTACCTTTTTCATGACATTTATTTTGATACAGCCAAATGCAGGTTTTGTGCACTTCACTTTTCCGTTGGGCATTCGCGTAGAACCCTATTCCAGTTACGGCCAGATTCTTTTAGACTAGTGGTCCCCAACCTTTCTTGCGCCACGGACCGGCTACGCGTCAGAAATATTTTTGCGGACCTGCCTTTATATATATAAATAAACAATAAATCTATATAAATAAATACTACATTTATAATAAGTATATATACCGTATTTGCCGGTGTATTGGTCGACCTTTTTCGATCCAAAATCGACCGAAAAAAATCGACCTCGACTTATACACCGAGTCATAAAATTTAACTTCGTATTCATCGCTTCAAATGTGATGGTAACCAAGGCCGTTTCTCATACATCTCATTGTGCGTTGCACTTAGAAAATTTGAACCGGGCGGCGTGCGCGAGTGCGCGGCCCGCTGGAAGTCGAATGAGGCGCCGCGACCACCTCCGCGGTGCTTATAAACAGCCGATCCGCTCGGCGGGGGCTATTTTCGGCCACTTGGCTCGTGCGCACGGCCTCCCGGATGTGCCGGGCGGGTGCGCGAGCTCGCCGGCCGCTTGAAGTCGAATGAGGCGCCGCGACCACCTCCGCGGTGCTTATAAACAGCCGATCCGCTCGGCGGGGGCTATTTTCGGCCACTTGGCTCGTGCGCACGGCCTCCCGGATGTGCCGGGCGGGTGCGCGAGCTCGCCGGCCGCTGGAAGTCGGATGAGGCGCCGCGACCACCTCCGCGGTGCTTATAAACAGCCGATCCGCTCGGCGGGGGCTATTTTCGGCCACTTGGCTCGTGCGCACGGCCTCCCGGATGTGCCGGGCGGGTGCGCGAGCTCGCCGTCCGCTGGAAGTCGAATGAGGCGCCCGACCACCTCCGCGGTGCTTATAAACAGCCGATCCGCTCGGCGGGGGCTATTTTCGGCCACTTGGCTCGTGCGCACGGCCTCCCGGATGTGACGGGCGGGTGCGCGAGCTCGCCGGCCGCTGGAAGTCGAATGAGGCGCCGCGACCACCTCCGCGGTGCTTATAAACAGCCGATCCGCTCGGCGGGGGCTATTTTCGGCCACTTGGCTCGTGCGCACGGCCTCCCGGATGTTCCGGGCGGGTGCGCGAGCTCGCCGGCCGCTTGAAGTCGAATGAGGCGCCGCGACCACCTCCGCGGTGCTTATAAACAGCCGATCCGCTCGGCGGGGGCTATTTTCGGCCACTTGGCTCGTGCGCACGGCCTCCCGGATGTGCCGGGCGAGTGCGCGAGCTCGCCGGCCGCTGGAAATCGAATGAGGCGCCGCGACCACCTCCGCGGTGCTTATAAACAGCCGATCCGCTCGGCGGGGGCTATTTTCGGCCACTTGGCTCGTGCGCACGGCCTCCCGGAGTTGCCGGGCGGGTGCGCGAGCTCGCCGGCCGCTGGAAGTCGAATGAGGCGCCGCGACCACCTCCGCGGTGCTTACAAACAGCCGATCCGCTCGGCGGGGGCTATTTTCGTCCACTTGGCTCGTGCGCACGGCCTCCCGGATGTGCCGGGCGGGTGCGCGAGCTCGCCGGCCGCTGGAAGTCGAATGAGGCGCCGCGACCACCTCCGCGGTGCTTATAAACAGCCGATCCGCTCGGCGGGGGCTATTTTCGGCCACTTGGCTCGTGCGCACGGCCTCCCGGATGTGCCGGGCGGGTGCGCGAGCTCGCCGCCCCCTGGAAGTCGAATGAGGCGCCGCGACCACCTCCGCGGTGCTTATAAACAGCCGATCCGCTCGGCGGGGGCTATTTTCGGCCACTTGGCTCGTGCAAACGGCCTCCCGGATGTGCCGGGCGGGTGCGCGAGCTCGTCGGCCGCTGGAAGTCGAATGAGGCGCCGCGACCACCTCCGCGGTGCTTATAAACAGCCGATCCGCTCGGCGGGGGCTATTTTCGGCCACTTGGCTCGTGCGCACGGCCTCCCGGATGTGCCGGGCGGGTGCGCGAGCTCGCCGGCCGCTGGAAGTCGAATGAGGCGCCGCGACCACCTCCGCGGTGCTTATAAACAGCCGATCCGCTCGGCGGGGGCTATTTTCGGCCACTTGGCTCGTGCGCACGGCCTCCCGGATGTGCCGGGCGGGTGCGCGAGCTCGCCGGCCGCTGGAAGTCGAATGAGGCGCCGCGACCACCTCCGCGGTGCTTATAAACAGCCGATCCGCTCGGCGGGGGCTATTTTCGGCCACTTGGCTCGTGCGCACGGCCTCCCGGATGTGCCGGGCGGGTGCGCGAGCTCGCCGGCCGCTTGAAGTCGAATGAGGCGCCGCGACCACCTCCGCGGTGCTTATAAACAGCCGATCCGCTCGGCGGGGGCTATTTTCGGCCACTTGGCTCGTGCGCACGGCCTCCCGGATGTTCCGGGCGGGTGCGCGAGCTCGCCGGCCGCTTGAAGTCGAATGAGGCGCCGCGACCACCTCCGCGGTGCTTATAAACAGCCGATCCGCTCGGCGGGGGCTATTTTCGGCCACTTGGCTCGTGCGCACGGCCTCCCGGATGTGCCGGGCGGGTGCGCGAGCTCGCCGGCCGCTGGAAGTCGAATGAGGCGCCGCGACCACCTCCGCGGTGCTTATAAACAGCCGATCCGCTCGGCGGGGGCTATTTTCGGCCACTTGGCTCGTGCGCACGGCCTCCCGGATGTGCCGGGCGGGTGCGCGGGCTCGCCGGCCGTTGGAAGTCGAATGAGGCGCCGCTACCACCTCCGCGGTGCTTATAAACAGCCGATCCGCTCGGCGGGGGCTATTTTCGGCCACTTGGCTCGTGCGCACGGCCTCCCGGATGTGCCGGGCGGGTACGCGAGCTCGCCGGCCGCTGGAAGTCGAATGAGGCGCCGCGACCACCTCCGCGGTGCTTATAAACAGCCGTTCCGCTCGGCGGGGGCTATTTTCGGCCACTTGGCTCGTGCGCACGGCCTCCCGGATGTGCCGGGCGGGTGCGCGAGCTCGCCGGCCGCTGGAAGTCGAATGAGGCGCCGCGACCACCTCCGCGGTGCTTATAAACAGCCGATCCGCTCGGCGGGGGCTATTTTCGGCCACTTGACTCGTGCGCACGGCCTCCCGGATGTGCCGGGCGGGTGCGCGATCTCGCCGGCCGCTGGAAGTCGAATGAGGCGCCGCGACCACCTCCGCGGTGCTTATAAACTGCCGATCCGCTCGGCGGGGGCTATTTTCGGCCACTTGGCTCGTGCGCACGGCCTCCCGGATGTGCCGGGCGGGTGCGCGAGCTCGCCGGCCGCTGGAAGTCGAATGAGGCGCCGCGACAACCTCCGCGGTGATTATAAACAGCCGATCCGCTCGGCGGGGGCTATTTTCGGCCACTTGGCTCGTGCGCACGGCCTCCCGGATGTGCCGGGCGGGTGCGCGAGCTCGCCGGCCGCTGGAAGTCCAATGAGGCGCCGCGATCTCCTCCGCGGTGCTTAGAAAGTGCCGATTCGCTCGGCTTGGAGCTATTTCCGGCCTCCCGTTGGTGCCGGGCGGCGTGCGCGAGCTCGCCGGCCGCGATCTCCTCCGCGGTGCTTATAAACAGCAGCATGCGCACGGCCTCCCAAAATTTGAACACATTTCGTCAATAAATTTCGCATATTGAATTTTGAAGTTTAATATAATGCAACAATTGAGCTCGACTTATACAAAGGATATATCATAAAATCGTAAATTTCCGTCAAATTTTAGGGGGTCGACTTATACACCGAGTCGACCTGTACACCGGCAAATACGGTAAATACGATTAAATAAAATGATACGACTGGCATAAAAACAAATATAAACCACATAAAAATAAAAGTCACCATTACGTTGAATTATTGGGAGCACCGAGCTTGTTTCTCAGAAACGAGCCGGTCCCATCCAGGCGTAATCGGAGACAATGAAACCCGAAGTGGTTAAGGTTTGTCTTTTAATGCAGGATGCTTGGTCTCCATGTGCCGAAGCAGTTTTGAAGGCTTCATTGGCTCGCTCGCTAGTTTCAGGGGCGATTGTGTCTATAAAATGCAAAATGTTGGGTCACCTCACGGCTTACGGCCATACTACCCTGAGAACGCCCGATCTCGTCCGATCTCGGAAGCTAAGCAGGGTCGGGCCTGGTTAGTACTTGGATGGGAGACCGCCTGGGATTACCAGGTGCTGTAAGCTTTCTCTTTTTCTTATGTGCACTTCAATCGTTTAAGAAGCTATTTTTTACAACACCCATCACGAATGGCATCCGGAAACAGCAAGCCTAATTTAAACTCCGACATTGAAACTATAACACGAGTTTGAAAGCTATATTATGTGGTGACATCCACAGCATTGTAGTTACATTTTTTACCGCTAGAGAGCAGACTATGTACAGTGAGCATGGCTCCCTGTGAACTCAAAGCAGCAGGCTTGACTTGTAAAAGAACCCAACACAACACTTCCATGAAGTGTTTTTAAACTTTTCAAGGCATTTATTTTGATTCAGCAAAATGCAGGTCGCAACGGCAAATTCGTGCTACCGCATAAAAAGCTGTCAATAACTTTTCATGATAGCCATGTTTCCAGAAAACACCAAAAGCCTTGGAAGAAAGACTGTTTCGGCCCTGGTTGTAAAAAAAACAAAAAAAAACAAAAGGGAAGGGTGACCGTCCGGGAATACCAGGTGCTGAAAGCCTCTTTTTTTTTTTTTTTCCCACGTCAATTGTGAAAGGAAACTTTTACCACAGCCATCAAGTCCCGCCGCTGCTTGGCATGGTTTCAGGGGCGATTGTGTCTATAAAATGAAAAATTCTGAGCGGTCTCACGGCTTACGGCCATACTACCCTGAGAGCGCCCGATCTCGTCCGATCTCGGAGGCTAAGCAGGGTCGGGCCTGGTTAGTACTTGGATGGGAGACCGCCTGGGAATACCAGTTACCGTAAGCTTTTTTTTTTTTTTTTTCTTATGTGCACTTCAATCGTGTAAGCCAAGAACTTTTTACAGCACCCATCAAGAATGGCATTCGGAAACTGCAAGCCTAGTTTGAACTCCGACACTGAAACTACAACACGAGTTTAAAACCTACATTGTGTGGCGACAGCCATAGCATTGCAGTTCACGTTTTTACCGCTAGAGGACAGACTATGTACAGTGAATAAAGAGCATGGCTCCCTGTGAACTCAAAGCAGCAGTCTTTACTTGTAAAAGATCCCAGCACAACACATTGTGCTTCCATGTAGTGTTTTTACCTTTTTCATGACATTTATTTTGATACAGCCAAATGCAGGTTTTGTGCACTTCACTTTTCCGTTGGGCATTCGCGTAGAACCCTATTCCAGTTACGGCCAGATTCTTTTAGACTAGTGGTCCCCAAACTTTCTTGCGCCACGGACCGGCTACGCGTCAGAAATATTTTTGCGGACCTGCCTTTATATATATAAATAAACAATAAATCTATATAAATAAATACTACATTTATAATAAATATATAGAAATAGGATTAAATAAAATGATACGACTGGCATAAAAACAAATATAAACCACATAAAAATAAAAGTCACCATTACGTTGAATTATTGGGAGCACCGAGCTTGTTTCTCAGAAACGAGCCGGTCCCATCCAGGCGTAATCGGAGACAATGAAACCCAAAGTGGTTAAGGTTTGTCTTTTAATGCAGGATGCTTGGTCTCCATGTGCCGAAGCAGTTTTGAAGGCTTCATTGGCTTGCTCGCTAGTTTCAGGGGCGATTGTGTCTATAAAATGCAAAATGTTGGGTCACTTCACGGCTTACGGCCATACTACCCTGAGAACGCCTGATCTCGTCTGATCTCGGAAGCTAAGCAGGGTCGGGCCTGGTTAGTACTTGGATGGGAGACTGCCTGGGAATACCAGGTGCTGTAAGCTTTTTCTTTTTCTTATGTGCACTCCAAGCTCTTTTTTTTTTTTTTTCTTATGTGCACTTCAATCGTTTAAGCCAAGAACTTTTTACAGCACCCATCACGAATGGCATTCGGAAACTGCAAGCCTAGTTTGAACTCCGACACTGAAACTACAACACGAGTTAAAAACCTCTATGTACAGTGAATAAAGAGCATGGCTCCCTGTGAACTCAAAGCAGCAGTCTTTACTTGTAAAAGAACCCAGCACAACACATTGCGCTTCCATGTAGTGTTTTTACCTTTTTCATGACATTTATTTTGATACAGCCAAATGCAGGTTTTTTGCACTTCACTTTTCCGTTGGGCATTCGCGTAGAACCCTATTCCAGTTACGGCCAGATTCTGTTAAGGATCGGACAGTACAGCCAAGTGCGTAACGACGGACTTTATTTGAAGGGGATGATGGGAACAGCTGGCGCTGGAGCGGCGATCGGGCTGGAGAGGACAACGGTTCTGCGAGGGTTTCGAGTAGTCAAGTGAGTCAATTCTCTCTGGGATTGATGAGCGAAGCAGCATCAAGGGACAGACTGGCACTCGGGTCTGCGCTGGCGGCGCTGATATAGCGCTGTCCATGAACCCGTGGCAGGTGACGGTGATCCCCCTGACAGGGGGGCGTGGTCCCGTCGCAGGTGGCACCAGCACGTGACAGAACCCCCCCCACAAGGGACGGCTCCCGACGTCCCCAGGAACCGAAAATAACAAAACAAAAAAAACTAAAAGGAAGGCAATACTCCGGGTGGCCAGGTGGAGGGGTCAGCACACCGCTGAAACGTCCGACACCTCGCCAGACGCAGGATCGACGGGCGCGGGGGCAGAAGACCCCGGTACCAGTGGGCAAGACCACCCTGGACCCTCACCCCTGGTCCCCCCCGTCCCTCCTCGGGCGCCCGTGCCGAGGACCCGGTTGGTCCGGATGACAGCGATGGAACTCCGTGATGAGCGAACGGTCGAGTATCCAGCGGCTCGGAATCCAGGAGCGGTGCGCGTCGTCATAACCCTCCCAGTCCACGAGGTATTGTAGGCCCCGACCACGCCGCCGCGATCGGAGCAGGGAGCGGACAGCGTAAGCCGGGCCCCCATCGATGAGCTGGGGCGGCGGCGGCGGAACGGGCGCCGGCGCCAACGCGCTTTCATGGATGGGCCGCACACGGGACACGTGGAACGTGGGATGAACCTTCATGGAGTCTGGAAGGAGCAGACGGACTGCGGCCGGGCCAATCACCTTCTGGATAGGGAACGGTCCAACAAAGCGGGGCGCCAGTTTGCGGGATCCCGCTCGCAGCGGCAAATCCCGCGTCGAGAGCCACACACGCTGCCCCACTCTGTACTCCGGAGCCGGCGTCCGGTGCTTGTTCGCCTGGCGGGCGTAGCCTGAAACAGAGCGGAGAAGAGTGGCCCGGCCCCTCGCCCAGGCACGATGACAACGGCGGACACAAGCCTGGGCCGACGGGCACGCCGCACCACGCTCCTGGTGGGCGAACAAGGGTGGCTGGTACCCGAAGACGCAGTGGAAAGGCGAAAGTCCCGTGGCCGAGCTGGGAAGGGAATTGTGAGCGTACTCTACCCAGGGAAGCTGTTGGACCCACCCGCGCTGGTCTCCGGCGGCCATGCATCGGAGAGACCTGCCCAGTTCCTGGTTCAGGCGCTCCGCTTGACCGTTGGACTGAGGGTGAAAGCCCGAGGAGAGGCTGGCCGTGGCGCCGAGGAGTCGGCAGAACTCCGTCCAGAAGGTGGAAGCGAATTGAGGTCCTCGGTCTGACACGATGTCTCGTGGGAGACCGTGGTGACGAAACACCTCCCGCACCATGATGGACGCTGTCTGCTTCGCAGATGGGAGCCTAGGCAGAGGGATGAAATGCGTCATCTTGCTAAAACGGTCTACCACCGTGAGGACCACCGTGTTTCCCTCTGAGGGGGGGAGGCCCGTGACAAAGTCGATCGACAGGTGAGACCAGGGACGCTGGGGAACCGGCAAGGGTTGAAGCAGCCCGGCCGGAGGACGAGTAGGCGTCTTGTAGCGGTTACAGATTGAGCAGGCTCTGACGTAGTCGCTGGTGTCCACTTGCCAGGTGGGCCACCAGAAACGCTGTGCCACCACGTACCTCGTGCGTGCAGCGCCGGGATGACAGGCCAGGCGTGAGTCGTGCGCCCATTGCAGCACGGCCGATCGCAGACCTTCAGGGACGAACAGGCGACCCTCCGGGCAGTTGCTGGGGCCGGGTTGATCGCGTGATGCGGCTTCCACTTGGCGTTCGATCTCCCATGTAAGAGCCGCCACCCGAACCGAGCTCGGGAGGATAGTGGGAGGCGGACCCTGTCCCTCCTCCCCACCAGGAAACAAACGCGACAGGGCGTCCGCCTTCGCGTTACGGGAACCCGGTCTGTAGGAAAGAGAGAACTCAAACCGGTCAAAGAACAGAGCCCACCGTGCCTGTCTCGCGTTCAGTCTCTTGGCCGATCTCAGATACTCCAAGTTGCGGTGGTCGGTCCAGACAATGAACGGAGTGGTGGCGCCCTCCAGCCAATGTCGCCACTCCTCCAAAGCCAACTTGACGGCGAGGAGCTCCCGATTACCGATGTCATAGTTCCGTTCTGAGGCTGACAAACGGCGAGAAAAGAAGGCGCACGGGTGGAGACGATCGTCTTGGCGGCTGCGTTGAGACAACACCGCCCCGACACCCACGTTCGAGGCGTCCACTTCGACCACGAACTGTCTGTCGGGATCGGGAACTCTGAGGATGGGAGCGGATGTGAACCTCCTCTTAAGCTCCTGAAATGCCTGTTCTGCCCGTTCTGTCCATTTGTATGGATAGGCGGGGCTGGTAAGGGCGGTGAGTGGCGCGGCCGCCGTGCTGTATCCACGGATAAAACGGCGATAAAAGTTCGCGAAACCTAAGAATTGTTGCAGCCGCTTGCGTGTCTCGGGAACAGGCCATGACTTGACCGCCTCCACCTTCCCAGGGTCCATTTCGATGGATCCCTCACGCACCACGTAGCCGAGGAATTTGACAGAGGAGGTGTGGAACTCGCACTTCTCTGCCTTCACGTAGAGCGAATTCTCTAGGAGGCGTCGCAGCACCGCCCGAACATGCTTGATGTGCTCAGGAAGCGAGCGGGAGAAGATGAGGATGTCGTCCAAATAAACGAACACAAATTTGTCCAGCATGTCTCGTAACACGTCGTTTATCAGTGCCTGGAAAACTGCTGGGGCGTTGGTGAGCCCAAACGGAACCACCAAGTACTCGTAGTGTCCGCTTGGGGTGTTGAAAGCCGTCCTCCACTCGTCTCCCTCCCGGATGCGGATCAGGTGGTAGGCGTTGCGGAGATCCAGCTTGGTGAAGATGGTGGCACCCTGAAGGCTCTCAAAGGCGGAAGAAAGAAGAGGCAGAGGGTATCGGTTCTTTACGGTGATTGCGTTTATTCCCCGGTAGTCGATACACGGGCGGAGCGTGCCCTCCTTCTTCTTCACGAAGAAAAACCCCGCTCCCGCAGGTGAAGAGGACGGCCGTATGATGCCGGCTGCCAGGGACTCCCGGATGTACTCCTCCATAGCCCGGCGCTCAGGAGCGGACAGGGAGTAGACGCGCCCCTTGGGAGGGAAGGTGCCGGGCAACAGGTCGATGGCGCAATCGTAGGACCGGTGTGGAGGAAGAGAAGCGGCCCTGGCTTTACTAAAAACCTCCTTGAGTTCGTGATAAACTGCTGGGACATTGGAGATGTCGGGACTGTACCTGGGCGGGGCTCTGCCGAGTGGGCTGGTGGCCGCCTTCAGGCACACTCGATGGCAGCGTTCGCTCCACTGCCGTACAACCCCCACCTCCCAGTCCAGCACCGGGTTGTGCTGCCGCAACCAAGGGTGCCCCAGGATGAGCTGCTGTCCTGGGAGGGAAAGAAGAAAAAACTGGATGGTCTCGTGGTGATTGCCGGAGAGCAGTACCTTAACCGGTTCTGTCACGAAAGCCACCTCGCCAATCAGGCGGCCATCAATGGCACGCGCGGGAATGGGTGGGCTCAGAGGGAGGAAGCCGACACCCCACCGACGAGCCAGGCTAATGTCCATGATGTTCCCCTCCGCGCCGGAATCCACCAAGGCTGCCACGTTCTGGTCGCCCCCCGCAAGCTGGACACGTGCCTGCAGCGTGAGCGTGCTGGGACTGGGAGAGCCGGTGCTGGTCGAGCTCACGCGGATCCCCCCGACGCCGCGTGAGCTCCGGCCTTTTAGCGGGCACCCCGCCACCCGATGGCCCCCCTCCCCACAGTAAAAACACAAGCCCAGCGAGAGGCGTCGACGGTGCTCCTCCGAGGAGACCCGAGCCCCTCCCAGATCCATGGGCTCGGCGGGTGGAGTGGTGGGCGGGTCCCCAGCAGACGGAGGAATGTGGCCACGCGGATTCCGCGGGGACCTCCTCTCCCGATCGCGCCGCCGCGTCCGGATCCGCCGGTCTACTCGGGCCGCCAAGTCCATCGCGCCCTTCAGGGTTCGCGGGCGATCGTAAGACACCAGTTCGTCCTTCATATAATCCGCGAGGCCGTTTAGGAACGTGCTAACGAGCGCTGGCGCGTTCCATCCGCTGCTGCCGGCCAACGTCTGGAATTTAAGGGCGTACTCCGCGACCGATCGGCTACCCTGACGCAGCGTCGCCAGTTCCTCGGCGGCGTCTTCGGCGGCGGATCCCAGGTCGAACAGGAAGAGCAATTCCTCTGCGAAGGCGTCGAAGGAATCGCATGCCGGGGCCATCCGTTCATACTCTGCCAAACCCCATAGCCGCGCCTCGCCCGTGAGGTGGGTTAGAACGAAACCGACCTTGGCTGATTCTGACGCAAACGTGACGGGCTGGAGGCTGAACATTATGCGACAGTTGGTCACAAACGCCCTCACGTGCTTGGGATCGCCGTTGAACTTTTCGATGTTGCCGAGACGGGGCTCCGGGACGTCCACGAGCCTCCTGGCCTCGGCAGACGGGCGGTGCGGGGGTGCCGTGACAGCCGGGGACGCAGCCACCGACAGTCTCTGGAGGGCTTGGGCCATCTCCTGCTGCTGCAGCTGTTGTTGCTGACCAACCTCGATCAGGTTCCGGATGTCGGCGGACAGGCTGCTGATGGCGGTCTCGGCTTGCTCCAGTCGGCCCAATGCCGTCTCGTCGTTCGCTGACTGCATCGTGTTGGCCAGTCTGTACTGTTAAGGATCGGACAGTACAGCCAAGTGCGTAACGACGGACTTTATTTGAAGGGGATGATGGGAACAGCTGGCGCTGGAGCGGCGATCGGGCTGGAGAGGACAACGGTTCTGCGAGGGTTTCGAGTAGTCAAGTGAGTCAATTCTCTCTGGGATTGATGAGCGAAGCAGCATCAAGGGACAGACTGGCACTCGGGTCTGCGCTGGCGGCGCTGATATAGCGCTGTCCATGAACCCGTGGCAGGTGACGGTGATCCCCCTGACAGGGGGGCGTGGTCCCGTCGCAGGTGGCACCAGCACGTGACAGATTCTTTTAGACTAGTGGTCCCCAACCTTTCTTGCGCCACGGACCGGCTACGCGTCAGAAATATTTTTGCGGACCTGCCTTTATATATATAAATAAACAATAAATCTATATAAATAAATACTACATTTATAATAAGTATATATACCGTATTTGCCGGTGTATTGGTCGACCTTTTTCGATCCAAAATCGACCGAAAAAAATCGACCTCGACTTATACACCGAGTCATAAAATTTAACTTCGTATTCATCGCTTCAAATGTGATGGTAACCAAGGCCGTTTCTCATACATCTCATTGTGCGTTGCACTTAGAAAATTTGAACCGGGCGGCGTGCGCGAGTGCGCGGCCCGCTGGAAGTCGAATGAGGCGCCGCGACCACCTCCGCGGTGCTTATAAACAGCCGATCCGCTCGGCGGGGGCTATTTTCGGCCACTTGGCTCGTGCGCACGGCCTCCCGGATGTGCATGGCGGGTGCGCGAGCTCGCCGGCCGCTGGAAGTCGAATGAGGCGCAGCGACCACCTCCGCGGTGCTTATAAACAGCCGATCCGCTCGGCGGGGGCTATTTTCGGCCACTTGGCTCGTGCGCACGGCCTCCCGGATGTGCCGGGCGGGTGCGCGAGCTCGCCGGCCGCTGGAAGTCGAATGAGGCACCGCGACCACCTCCGCGGTGCTTATAAACAGCCGATCCGCTCGGCGGGGGCTATTTTCGGCCACTTGGCTCGTGCGCACGGCCTCCCGGATGTGCCGGGCGGGTGCGCGAGCTCGCCGGCCGCTGGAAGTCGAATGAGGCGCCGCGACCACCTCCGCGGTGCTTATAAACAGCCGATACGCTCGGCGGGGGCTATTTTCGGCCACTTGGCTCGTGCGCACGACCTCCCGGATGTGCCGGGCGTTTGCGCGAGCTCGCCGGCCGCTGGAAGTCGAATGAGGCGCCGCGACCACCTCCGCGGTGCTTATAAA
Organism: Syngnathus scovelli; assembly: GCF_024217435.2. Lineage (NCBI taxonomy): Eukaryota > Metazoa > Chordata > Actinopteri > Syngnathiformes > Syngnathidae > Syngnathus > Syngnathus scovelli. Next base: position 21,812,013 of record NC_090851.1, on the reverse strand, counting down.
CAGCCGATCCGCTCGGCGGGGGCTATTTTCGGCCACTTGGCTCGTGCGCACGGCCTCCCGGATGTGCCGGGCGGGTGCGCGAGCTCGCCGGCCGCTGGAAGTCGAATGAGGCGCCGCGACCACCTCCGCGGTGCTTATAAACAGCCGATCCGCTCGGCGGGGGCTGTTTTCGGCCACTTGGCTCGTGCGCACGGCCTCCCGGATGTGCCGGGCGGGTGCGCGAGCTCGCCGGCCGCTGGAAGTCGAATGAGGCGCCGCGACCACCTCCGCGGTGCTTATAAACAGCCGATCCGCTCGGCGGGGGCTATTTTCGGCCACTTGGCTCGTGCGCACGGCCTCCCGGATGTGCCGGGCGGGTGCGCGAGCTCGCCGCCCGCCGGAAGTCGAATGAGGCGCCGCGACCACCTCCGCGGTTCTTATAAACAGCCGATCCGCTCGGCGGGGGCTATTTTCGGCCACTTGGCTCGTGCGCACGGCCTCCCGGATGTGCCGGGCGGGTGCGCGAGCTCGCCGCCCGCCGGAAGTCGAATGAGGCGCCGCGACCACCTCCGCGGTGCTTATAAACAGCCGATCCGCTCGGCGGGGGCTATTTTCGGCCACTTGGCTCGTGCGCACGGCCTCCCGGAGTTTCCGGGCGGGTGCGCGAGCTCGCCGGCCGCTGGAAGTCGAATGAGGCGCCGCGACCACCTCCGCGGTGCTTACAAACAGCCGATCCGCTCGGCGGGGGCTATTTTCGTCCACTTGGCTTGGAGCTATTTCCGGCCTCCCGTTGGTGCCGGGCGGCGTGCGCGAGCTCGCCGGCCCCGATCTCCTCCGCGGTGCTTATAAACAGCAGCATGCGCACGGCCTCCCAGAATTTGAACACATTTCGTCAATAAATTTCGCATATTGAATTTTGAAGTTTAATATAATGCAACAATTGAGCTCGACTTATACAAAGGATATATCATAAAATCGTAAATTTCCGTCGAATTTTAGGGGGTCGACTTATACACCGAGTCGACCTGTACACCGGCAAATACGGTAAATACGATTAAATAAAATGATACGACTGGCATAAAAACAAATATAAACCACATAAAAATAAAAGTCACCATTACGTTGAATTATTGGGAGCACCGAGCTTGTTTCTCAGAAACGAGCCGGTCCCATCCAGGCGTAATCGGAGACAATGAAACCCGAAGTGGTTAAGGTTTGTCTTTTAATGCAGGATGCTTGGTCTCCATGTGCCGAAGCAGTTTTTGTTGGGTTGACAACATTTATCTGAAATCAATCTCGGAGACGGTAGGTCTTTCTTGGCTTAGCGTTTTCTCCTGCGCAGAAGGGCGCATCCCAGACACAGCAAGTGTGGCTGAGATTCGCGCTCTGCTCTGAGTTTTGCCGACCTTTTTATTGAGAAAGAAACAATTGGGCAAGTGTACATGATCGGGTAGGTTCACAGGCAGGAAATACATTCCAAAGTTATATCTCATTACCACAGAACAAAGGGGATACTCTCGTGGACGGAGCAGTATTGGACGTCTCATGACTATTAGCTTAACAAAAACGTAGTCTTTAGTGGCCCTGGGAATACATCCCGGTGTCGTACTCATGACTTCAACTTAAATGAGACCTCTGTCTGCTTCAGCCATCCCATGACAATCTCATGATCTGAACATGTCTAGCTAACTATGGGGCTTATTGTATAGCGTGGCTAATGACTCCGGTCATTAGCCGGCCATATGCCCCCAAATCATTTTCACAAGGCTAGATGGTCACATACTGCGGAGAGTCTTGCACACAAAAGTAGATACATAGAATCCAATGATAAAAAGTATATCATTTCCAACATTCCCTCCTGTTTTTAACATTGGAATTCATGGGAAAACAAAACATCAACTAATAACTACATATGTGTATAAATGAGTATATGCTTACACAATATAGTATAGTACCATCAAAAAGCATGAAAATTTACATTCCAGAGTTTATCAGAACTACAGCCCTTCATCCGGCTTTGGCTATGTTCGTTATAATGGAATGTATTTTGTTCTGGATCGTCAAGAAAAATAGACAGGTAGGCGATTTACGCAAGGCGGTCCCACTCATCTTGTTCACACTGGGCCAACATGATATTCTGGACAGCAGATGCTGATGTCAGCCTTTTAGTCATGTGACTAATTAAAATAATGCCGCATGTGGTCATTTGATAAAGTAATGAAGGACATAATATTGACACAATATCACAGCATACTGCAAAGTTGAAATGCTCTTAGTTTTGCCCCCCTTGCATATGTATGTGTCTGTCGATGAATTGCTCTGGGATCACTGCCCAGGGCCTGCTGTCCATCCAAGATCTTTATGTCCACTTCACCGTCCTCAGAGTCTCTTCCCAGGCCCCGGTCAGCGTTCAGGAGTTCCCTAGTAATCGACATCTCCATAACCAGTCGTCAGCAAACAATTCTTCTCCTTTGTGGTTGTTTGGGGCACGGGGATGATTGGTGGTCGTTGTTCAATAGAACCTCCAAGCGTCCCTGCATCTACTCCTACGATCCAGAGGCCCGCGTGAACCTAAAACAAACAAACAAACAAACAAACAACAACACTCCCCCCAGGAGTTATGAATTATCTTCCTTATTTCTCATCGTGCTGTCAGTCTCGCACGATTTCTCCTGTGACTGCTGCCTGTTGAATTCTGGCACGTCCTGTTAAAGCCTCCAAAACAAGTGAATCCAAAAAAGCATTGAATGTCACAATTAAATTTTATATGTATCTACTTACGCACTCAAACGTAACTCCACCCCCCTTTAACACATTCGCCCAATGTGTCATTAGGCATTTAAAAAGGAACCGGCAAACGTCCTACCACATCATCACGTCTTGCAGCCAGTCCTGTCGAACCTTGCAGTCATCCAGGATCGTCATCCCCAAGTTCCTGAAAATTGACTGTGCACCTCACACTCGGCAATACCAACAACGAACACTTGTGCTCACAAAACTACACAGGCATCGAGTATCTACTAAATGAAAATAGACACACAATGAATCATGGCGCACGGGGATTCCGTCCTGAAAATCATCAATCATCATAAAAATCAAAAGGGTTAGGGTTAACATTTTCACGTGAATTCAACATAAACTTTCCAAGACTGCAATCGACAACCTGCAAAAGTAATACAAGTTATAAAACAACCAGCAATCTGCTCCTTGGCTGTCGGTTGACGCTGCAATAAGTCAAGTGACACACAGAAACAAAGCCAAGCTCGCACTTGCCACAAGCAAGCTTAAGTTCCATATGTATGGTTGTCATCTACATAGTCTGTCACCTTGTCGGGTGAGTTCAGGTTCGTCATGTCATATGTCCATCGTCCTAGTGTTCGATATCAGTCCTGTCTTGTCCATCCGTGTTGCTGAATTCGGCCTTCTCCATGAACTATTTTTGTTGTTCATGGTGCCTTTGATTAACCATCGGCTGTTAGTCATCACACTTGGGTGTTCCCGTCTCAGGTGAGAGGAATCTTACCCTCAACTGTGACCCTTTCATACCAACTACAAAATACTTTGGCCTTTCATACTGCCCTCAACACACACACACACACACACATATTCGTAACCACACAAGCGCCAATCCATTTGCATCTATCACTCATACAACAACAAACAAATTTAGTATGTGTAAGTGAACAGGCAATCAGCGAATATTAACGGTAAACCCTTCATTTCTGGATGTCCTTCCCAAGTGAATATTTCGTACATTCGTACCGGACCTTAACTGTAAAATTGCCAATTAAATGCCTAAAAATTCAGTCATTTGTACTGCTGAGCATGTTCATGGGTGAGCATGGGGAAAGAAGCAGCCTCAGTAGGTCCTTAAATAATCTTGTCCTAATCCATCGTTCTGATCGAGCACCTGGGTAAAGATACTCAAAAGTCTTCCTCCAACAGTCTACTCCACTACATTATTTTCACTTTGCCATGTTAAGGCATTTGTTTTCCGAGTCCTATCACATTTGTCATCGCGTTCACTGTCACTTGGTGTGAGTCTCATGCAGTGTTATTCTTAACTGTCAAAAGTTTTCATGGCTGTTATTCCTTGATCTTATCAAACTTTTTGTTTTGACACCAGAATTTCCCTATGAGGTGTGATTAACTTCTACTTTATTAATTACCTCCATTGAATAATCTAATCACCTTTTGACTGCATCCTAGTAGATCCTAATGCCCTATTTTTCCTTCTCCGAACTGTTAATGACTAAATGTCTAATTGTTAAGCTGGATGGGCTAAATGTGATTCTACTCTTATCTCTTACAATTTTAGCCTATCTGTTTCATCCAAATTTATCCTCTGACTATGATACTTTTTCTTTCTTCGTAACACTACACAATTTGTTCCTTATTTGTTTATCTTTTAGCAAGACTCCTCAGTTGTGTCAAACTCAGTGCCCAAGCAAGCTTCCATCCACTCTGACCCAAGCTCCACCAAGTTTGATAACGTCTTGATGCATCTTTCAGGTCTTGTGTGTCTTTCGCCGCACCTCATTGTCAGGTTGTTATCTTTGGTTGTAGTCTCAGAGTCAACTCATCCCTCACTCTTGGATGAGTCCATTTTCAACTGAGTCCATTCTCATCTTGTGAGTCCATTCACTCTTTGTACTCCGCCGCCGAGGATGTCGTTCTCCTCCAGAAGCGTTGTGCTCCCCCCAAAGCACAAATTTAGTCCTTCTTTGCTCTTGCAAAGGTCAAAGGTGCCTTAGAGCCATGCACCATTTTTCTTGATGTTCTCAGCTGTCGGTGGAGTCTCGGGATCGAGTTTCAGAGTCACTGATGGATACTGAAAAAACAGACTGGGATACCAAACTTAAATATCATCTTCCAATTTGACATAAATTCCATAGTGCCTTCTGTTAATCAAACTTCAAATTCTACTATTATCAATAATCTAATCTACCTGAGAAGAACAGCGCCTTTCCTTCATGAGTGCTCGGATGTATTGTGATGGACCTCATTTGAACCATTTTAAATTGACAGATTACCCTAAACTTAAATTGCAAGTCTTAGCTGTTATTTCTCTCAATTATACTGTAATTTCCAGAAACTCCTCCTATTTTCAGGCTACTATCTATCTTTTGTTTTCCTAACTTTGATTTTATGCCATTCTCTCTATTACCTTTCCACCTTTCCTGATTTGAGCCTTCAATTTCTGATCTAGTTTCCAAATTTTGCCTAGTATCATCTCTATTTTGACCTCAGTATTAATGGTGTTATGCTCACTTTACAGATATTACTGAACTGTCCTGAATTTATAATTCACTGCTAGTACATCGAAGGCCATTTCTCAGCTGTTCACTTTTTCCATGTTCCTGTTAGGCTCCACTATTTGAATCTTCGAATTTTTATATAGAGTTTCTTTTAGGTTCCTGTGTGGATCATGTTTCACACAAACAGGACATGCTTAAAAAAAAAATTTTTTTTTTCAAGAATCTAAACCAAAGGTAACTAATAGGTAACTAATAACTCATCTCCCCCCTGTTGTCACATAAGTGACACAACAGGCGTTGCCTTAAAAGTCATTTTGGCAAAACAGTTTTGTTATTGACATCGTCAATAGCACCTTATCCATTATCACACCCTTTGTTGTTTGAACTAATATCATTTTCAATCTTGTCAATCCTTCTTCTACTTTTGGTGTCCACGCGAATGTATCTTTGACTGCTAACGGCTGTCCATGAGCCACTCCTGTTAGTGGCTTAGCAATTTCAGCATAGCATGGAGCCCAAGCTCTGCTGTAATGACAGAAAAAAACATCAGTTGTTCTTCGTGGCAGGTCGTGGTGTGTCTAATATAACCTGTTCCCTGCTCTCCCTTTCGCTGAGAGTAAACCAAGATAGTTTACTTCTGGTTTTTACCCATCCTAACTTCTGTTACTTGACTTCACTTCCTCTCTGGCCTAAATGCTGCATGAGGAGAAAGGAATCTCATCCTTACACTTCCTTTGTTTCAAAAGCAATTATCATCATTGTAGACGAAAACTTGAATTTTTGTCTACTTGAAGCCCTTTGAGACTGTTTGTGATTTAGGGCTATACAAATAAACTTGACTTGACTTTTAGATGAAAGCGTAAAACGAGCCATTCAATCCATGATAATCAGTCAACCACTGTGAAATAAGCCCTGTTTTCTTTTCTTAGCATTAAATATGCTCAAAATCACTCTTTCTTCAAAGTTGTTCTACTACATTTCACATAGTAGTCTCCAACAACGTCAACCATTCAAGCTGTATCTTGTCATTCATTCCTGCTCATTTGCATCTCACACACGCGCACACACACACAGGCACGCACGCATGCACTGTTCTCACTCTCCTCAAGCTCTCTTCAAGCTGTCCACACAGTCATACTACATCATTTTTAATTCACAGTCCTCATTTGAATCTGTCCTTTCTCAAGGTTCTTGGTAAAACAACCCACTCATTCCGATTTTGACATATTCCAAAAATTCACTCAAGAGGAGAGAATTGCATTCAATTAATTCCATAAGCTTTTCATTTCCACAAAATTTGCAAATTTAGGGCAATTTTCCTTCCACTCATTCTTAAAGGCAAATTCTACATTTCACCTTTACATTGTCCCAGTTTGAAATTCACATCATTCAGCCCATTTAAATCACACTGGGAAAGTTTTTAAACATTCCCGAAATTGCAAAATTATAAAATTCATATTTTCACGTTAAATCATTACTTCTTTGTAATGCTATGGCATGCTCAAACTTAGCCAATAAAAGATTGATTAAAATTTCTGCAAAATTTTACAAAATTCATATTTCACCTCTAAGTTCTACATGTTTCAACTGATTCAATTCTGCTCGAACATCATTCTGTTGCATCTCCTAAGTATTTATTCATTTTTTATTATGAATATTCATATTTATTTAGTATTTACCCCAATTTCTCCAAAAAGTGCATTTTCCAGTTTTAATGTCTCCTTTTTTATTTTATTTTTTCTTGCAGTGCAAATCGAATAGACCCCAGTCTAGTAACTTTCCTTGCACACTATTTTAGCCAATTTCAAAATTTTAACACATAGACACACATAAACACACAGAGAACACAAGGACAACACAAAGGCCCACAACAAAACACAGTGCACAAACAACATCAACAAACAATGCTGTGCAAACGTCTTCCTCTATTTGATGTTTTGGTTTTACTATTTTTATTTATTTTTTTCTCACATTACTGGCCTTTCAATAAGGTTTGACAACTGTATCATTCGCATACATCAGCGTCATTTATACTTTGGGGAAATTTAACAGCCTTGGTCATGCTTCTTGTTTGTACAGGAGTTCTTATTGACTGACCATAATATATTTTGCTATCATATGGGGGGGGGGTTCAGGTCTTTTAAATTAGATGCATGTTTTGCATAGGAGCAGAAGGAGCTTCTGCCTCAGGCTCCTCTTCTTGAGCCACGCCTAACAGTGCGCCTACGCACTATAGCTTCATTGTCTGACAATCATACTTGCAGCCTCAAGTTTGGTAACTTATTTAACGTATACTTGTCATCCCCTGATACATTGTCAGTAACACTTTGACGGCCCCCCATTGTAATCAATTTAGTTCAACATTTAAATCATAGGGATTTCTAAAGATGGAATGTTTCTTTAGTGCAATAACAACTTTCTGTGGTAATTCCTGCTTTGACCAGTTTTCTGGTGAGGAATTCCACAGAAATTTGCCATTTCTTCCCACCATGTTACATGCAGCACAATAGCGAGTGATACGTGCTACCATTCACACACATTCACACCGCGGAATTTTCTTAACACAACGAGGTGTATTTCCGTCTACAAGTTCCATCTGTAGACCGAATTCCTATCACTTGGAATTCACAACAAGGACTCCGCCGTCCTTACCCGGGTACCCTTTTTCTGGGGACTAAAATACCCCAACCACGCAGCCAACAAAGAGGTCTCACCGAGTCTCTGAGAGATTTCTTTTGAAGTTTCCGTCAATCCTCGCTGCCGAGAGGTGCTGAACCGGACGCCGGCCTGGTGGATGAACATTGTTCCCCAGGGCTTTCCTTCAGGCGTCCTGTGACCTCTGCCGTGCACGGATTCGGCGTCTTCAACACTCTTCGGATCAGCGAGCAGATTTTCAGGAAATCCCGGACGAGCCCCCAAAAATGTTGGGTTGACAACATTTATCTGAAATCAATCTCGGAGACGGTAGGTCTTTCTTGGCTTAGCGTTTTCTCCTGCGCAGAAGGGCGCATCCCAGACACAGCAAGTGTGGCTGAGATTCGCGCTCTGCTCTGAGTTTTGCCGACCTTTTTATTGAGAAAGAAACAATTGGGCAAGTGTACATGATCGGGTAGGTTCACAGGCAGGAAATACATTCCAAAGTTATATCTCATTACCACAGAACAAAGGGGATACTCTCGTGGACGGAGCAGTATTGGACGTCTCATGACTATTAGCTTAACAAAAACGTAGTCTTTAGTGGCCCTGGGAATACATCCCGGTGTCGTACTCATGACTTCAACTTAAATGAGACCTCTGTCTGCTTCAGCCATCCCATGACAATCTCATGATCTGAACATGTCTAGCTAACTATGGGGCTTATTGTATAGCGTGGCTAATGACTCCAGTCATTAGCCGGCCATATGCCCCCAAATCATTTTCACAAGGCTAGATGGTCACATACTGCGGAGAGTCTTGCACACAAAAGTAGATACATAGAATCCAATGATAAAAAGTATATCATTTCCAACAGTTTTGAAGGCTTCATTGGCTCGCTCTCTAGTTTCAGGGGCGATTGTGTCTATAAAATGCAAAATGTTGGGTCACCTCACGGCTTACGGCCATACTACCCTGAGAACGCCCGATCTCGTCCGATCTCGGAAGCTAAGCAGGGTCGGGCCTGGTTAGTACTTGGATGGGAGACCGCCTGGGAATACCAGGTCCTGTAAGCTTTTTCTTTTTCTTATGTGCACTTCAATCGTTTAAGAAGCTATTTTTTACAACACCCATCACGAATGGCATCCGGAAACAGCAAGCCTAATTTAAACTCCGACATTGAAACTATAACACGAGTTTGAAAGCTATATTATGTGGTGACATCCACAGCATTGTAGTTAAATTTTTTACCGCTAGAGAGCAGACTATGTACAGTGAGCATGGCTCCCTGTGAACTCAAAGCAGCAGGCTTGACTTGTAAAAGAACCCAACACAACACTTCCATGAAGTGTTTTTAAACTTTTCAAGGCATTTATTTTGATTCAGCAAAATGCAGGTCGCAACGGCAAATTCGTGCTACCGCATAAAAAGCTGTCAATAACTTTTCATGATAGCCATGTTTCCAGAAAACACCAAAAGCCTTGGAAGAAAGACTGTTTCGGCCCTGGTTGTAAAAAAAAACAAAAAAAAACAAAAGGGAAGGGTGACCGTCCGCGAATACCAGGTGCTGAAAGCCTTTTTTTTTTTTTTTTTCCCACGTCAATTGTGAAAGGAAACTTTTACCACAGCCATCAAGTCCCGCCGCTGCTTGGCATGGTTTCAGGGGCGATTGTGTCTATAAAATGAAAAATTCTGAGCGGTCTCACGGCTTACGGCCATACTACCCTGAGAGCGCCCGATCTCGTCCGATCTCGGAGGCTAAGCAGGGTCGGGCCTGGTTAGTACTTGGATGGGAGACCGCCTGGGAATACCACTTACCGTAAGCTTTTTTTTTTTTTTTTTTTCTTATGTGCACTTCAATCGTTTAAGCCAAGAACTTTTTACAGCACCCATCAAGAATGGCATTCGGAAACTGCAAGCCTAGTTTGAACTCCGACACTGAAACTACAACACGAGTTTAAAACCTACATTGTGTGGCGACAGCCATAGCATTGCAGTTCACGTTTTTACCGCTAGAGGACAGACACCTTTTTCATGACATTTATTTTGATACAGCCAAATGCAGGTTTTGTGCACTTCACTTTTCCGTTGGGCATTCGCGTAGAACCCTATTCCAGTTACGGCCAGATTCTTTTAGACTAGTGGTCCCCAAACTTTCTTGCGCCACGGACCGGCTACGCGTCAGAAATATTTTTGCGGACCTGCCTTTATATATATAAATAAACAATAAATCTATATAAATAAATACTACATTTATAATAAATATATATAAATAGGATTAAATAAAATGATACGACTGGCATAAAAACAAATATAAACCACATAAAAATAAAAGTCACCATTACGTTGAATTATTGGGAGCACCGAGCTTGTTTCTCAGAAACGAGCCGGTCCCATCCAGGCGTAATCGGAGACAATGAAACCCAAAGTGGTTAAGGTTTGTCTTTTAATGCAGGATGCTTGGTCTCCATGTGCCGAAGCAGTTTTGAAGGCTTCATTGGCTTGCTCGCTAGTTTCAGGGGCGATTGTGTCTATAAAATGCAAAATGTTGGGTCACTTCACGGCTTACGGCCATACTACCCTGAGAACGCCTGATCTCGTCTGATCTCGGAAGCTAAGCAGGGTCGGGCCTGGTTAGTACTTGGATGGGAGACTGCCTGGGAATACCAGGTGCTGTAAGCTTTTTCTTTTTCTTATGTGCACTTCAAGCTCTTTTTTTTTTTTTCTTATGTGCACTTCAATCGTTTAAGACAAGAACTTTTTACAGCACCCATCACGAATGGCATTCGGAAACTGCAAGCCTAGTTTCAACTCCGACACTGAAACTACAACACGAGTTAAAAACCTCTATGTACAGTGAATAAAGAGCATGGCTCCCTGTGAACTCAAAGCAGCAGTCTTTACTTGTAAAAGAACCCAGCACAACACATTGCGCTTCCATGTAGTGTTTTTACCTTTTTCATGACATTTATTTTGATACAGCCAAATGCAGGTTTTGTGCACTTCACTTTTCCGTTGGGCATTCGCGTAGAACCCTATTCCAGTTACGGCCAGATTCTTTTAGACTAGTGGTCCCCAACCTTTCTTGCGCCACGGACCGGCTACGCGTCAGAAATATTTTTGCGGACCTGCCTTTATATATATAAATAAACAATAAATCTATATAAATAAATACTACATTTATTATAAGTATATATACCGTATTTGCCGGTGTATTGGTCGACCTTTTTCGATCCAAAATCGACCGAAAAAAATGGACCTCGACTTATACACCGAGTCATAAAATTTAACTTCGTACTCATCGCTTCAAATGTGATGGTAACCAAGGCCGTTTCTCATGCATCTCATTGTGCGTTGCACTTAGAAAATTTGAACCGGGCGGCGTGCGCGAGTGCGCGGCCCGCTGGAAGTCGAATGAGGCGCCGCGACCACCTCCGCGGTGCTTATAAACAGCCGATCCGCTCGGCGGGGGCTATTTTCGGGCACTTGGCTCGTGCGCACGGCCTCCCGGATGTGCCGGGCGGGTGCGCGAGCTCGCCGCCCGCCGGAAGTCGAATGAGGCGCCGCGACCACCTCCGCGGTGCTTATAAACAGCCGATCCGCTCGGCGGGGGCTATTTTCGGCCACTTGGCTCGTGCGCACGGCCTCCCGGATGTGCCGGGCGGGTGCGCGAGCTCGCCGCCCGCCGGAAGTCGAATGAGGCGCCGCGACCACCTCCGCGGTGCTTATAAACAGCCGATCCGCTCGGCGGGGGCTATTTTCGGCCACTTGGCTCGTGCGCACGGCCTCCCGGATGTGCCGGGCGGGTGCGCGAGCTCGCCGCCCGCCGGAAGTCGAATGAGGCGCCGCGACCACCTCCGCGGTGCTTATAAACAGCCGATCCGCTCTGCGGGGGCTATTTTCGGCCACTTGGCTCGTGCGCACGGCCTCCCGGATGTGCCGGGCGGGTGCGCGAGCTCGCCGGCCGCTGGAAGTCGAATGAGGCGCCGCGACCACCTCCGCGGTGCTTATAAACAGCCGATCCGCTCGGCGGGGGCTATTTTCGGCCACTTGGCTCGTGCGCACGGCCTCCCGGATGTGCCGGGCGGGTGCGCGAGCTCGCCGGCCGCTGGAAGTCGAATGAGGCGCCGCGACCACCTCCGCGGTGCTTATAAACAGCCGATCCGCTCGGCGGGGGCTATTTTCGGCCACTTGGCTCGTGCGCACGGCCTCCCGGATGTGCCGGGCGGGTGCGCGAGCTCGCCGCCCGCCGGAAGTCGAATGAGGCGCCGCGACCACCTCCGCGGTGCTTATAAACAGCCGATCCGCTCGGCGGGGGCTATTTTCGGCCACTTGGCTCGTGCGCACGGCCTCCCGGATGTGCCGGGCGGGTGCGCGAGCTCGCCGCCCGCCGGAAGTCGAATGAGGCGCCGTGACCACCTCCGCGGTGCTTATAAACAGCCGATCCGCTCGGCGGGGGCTATTTTCGGCCACTTGGCTCGTGCGCACGGCCTCCCGGATGTGCCGGGCGGGTGCGCGAGCTCGCCGCCCGCCGGAAGTCGAATGAGGCGCCGCGACCACCTCCGCGGTTCTTATAAACAGCCGATCCGCTCGGCGGGGGCTATTTTCGGCCACTTGGCTCGTGCGCACGGCCTCCCGGATGTGCCGGGCGGGTGCGCGAGCTCGCCGCCCGCCGGAAGTCGAATGAGGCGCCGCGACCACCTCCGCGGTGCTTATAAACAGCCGATCCGCTCGGCGGGGGCTATTTTCGGCCACTTGGCTCGTGCGCACGGCCTCCCGGATGTGCCGGGCGGGTGCGCGAGCTCGCCGGCCGCTGGAAGTCGAATGAGGCGCCGCGACCACCTCCGCGGTGCTTATAAACAGCCGATCCGCTCGGCGGGGGCTATTTTCGGCCACTTGGCTCGTGCGCACGGCCTCCCGGATGTGCCGGGCGGGTGCGCGAGCTCGCCGGCCGCTGGAAGTCGAATGAGGCGCCGCGACCACCTCCGCGGTGCTTATAAACAGCCGATCCGCTCGGCGGGGGCTATTTTCGGCCACTTGGCTCGTGCGCACGGCCTCCCGGATGTGCCGGGCGGGTGCGCGAGCTCGCCGCCCGCCGGAAGTCGAATGAGGCGCCGCGACCACCTCCGCGGTGCTTATAAACAGCCGATCCGCTCGGCGGGGGCTATTTTCGGCCACTTGGCTCGTGCGCACGGCCTCCCGGATGTGCCGGGCGGGTGCGCGAGCTCGCCGGCCGCTGGAAGTCGAATGAGGCGCCGCGACCACCTCCGCGGTGCTTATAAACAGCCGATCCGCTCGGCGGGGGCTATTTTCGGCCACTTGGCTCGTGCGCACGGCCTCCCGGATGTGCCGGGCGGGTGCGCGAGCTCGCCGGCCGCTGGAAGTCGAATGAGGCGCCGCGACCACCTCCGCGGTGCTTATAAACAGCCGATCCGCTCGGCGGGGGCTATTTTCGGCCACTTGGCTCGTGCGCACGGCCTCCCGGATGTGCCGGGCGGGTGCGCGAGCTCGCCGCCCGCCGGAAGTCGAATGAGGCGCCGCGACCACCTCCGCGGTGCTTATAAACAGCCGATCCGCTCGGCGGGGGCTATTTTCGGCCACTTGGCTCGTGCGCACGGCCTCCCGGATGTGCCGGGCGGGTGCGCGAGCTCGCCGGCCGCTGGAAGTCGAATGAGGCGCCGCGACCACCTCCGCGGTGCTTATAAACAGCCGATCCGCTCGGCGGGGGCTATTTTCGGCCACTTGGCTCGTGCGCACGGCCTCCCGGATGTGCCGGGCAGGTGCGCGAGCTCGCCGGCCGCTGGAAGTCGAATGAGGCGCCGCGACCACCTCCGCGGTGCTTATAAACAGCCGATCCGCTCGGCGGGGGCTATTTTCGGCCACTTGGCTCGTGCGCACGACCTCCCGGATGTGCCGGGCGGGTGCGCGAGCTCGCCGGCCGCTGGAAGTCGAATGAGGCGCCGCGACAACCTCCGCGGTGATTATAAACAGCCGATCCGCTCGGCGGGGGCTATTTTCGGCCACTTGGCTCGTGCGCACGGCCTCCCGGATGTGCCGGGCGGGTGCGCGAGCTCGCCGGCCGCTGGAAGTCGAATGAGGCGCCGCGACCACCTCCGCGGTGCTTATAAACAGCCGATCCGCTCGGCGGGGGCTATTTTCGGCCACTTGGCTCGTGCGCACGGCCTCCCGGATGTGCCGGGCGGGTGCGCGAGCTCGCCGGCCGCTGGAAGTCGAATGAGGCGCCGCGACCACCTCCGCGGTGCTTATAAACAGCCGATCCGCTCGGCGGGGGCTATTTTCGGCCACTTGGCTCGTGCGCACGGCCTCCCGGATGTGCCGGGCGGGTGCGCGAGCTCGCCGCCCGCCGGAAGTCGAATGAGGCGCCGCGACCACCTCCGCGGTGCTTATAAACAGCCGATCCGCTCGGCGGGGGCTATTTTCGGCCACTTGGCTCGTGCGCACGGCCTCCCGGATGTGCCGGGCGGGTGCGCGAGCTCGCCGCCCGCCGGAAGTCGAATGAGGCGCCGCGACCACCTCCGCGGTGCTTATAAACAGCCGATCCGCTCGGCGGGGGCTATTTTCGGCCACTTGGCTCGTGCGCACGGCCTCCCGGATGTGCCGGGCGGGTGCGCGAGCTCGCCGCCCGCCGGAAGTCGAATGAGGCGCCGCGACCACCTCCGCGGTGCTTATAAACAGCCGATCCGCTCGGCGGGGGCTATTTTCGGCCACTTGGCTCGTGCGCACGGCCTCCCGGATGTGCCGGGCGGGTGCGCGAGCTCGCCGGCCGCTGGAAGTCGAATGAGGCGCCGCGACCACCTCCGCGGTGCTTATAAACAGCCGATCCGCTCGGCGGGGGCTATTTTCGGCCACTTGGCTCGTGCGCACGGCCTCCCGGATGTGCCGGGCGGGTGCGCGAGCTCGCCGGCCGCTGGAAGTCGAATGAGGCGCCGCGACCACCTCCGCGGTGCTTATAAACAGCCGATCCGCTCGGCGGGGGCTATTTTCGGCCACTTGGCTCGTGCGCACGGCCTCCCGGATGTGCCGGGCGGGTGCGCGAGCTCGCCGCCCGCCGGAAGTCGAATGAGGCGCCGCGACCACCTCCGCGGTGCTTATAAACAGCCGATCCGCTCGGCGGGGGCTATTTTCGGCCACTTGGCTCGTGCGCACGGCCTCCCGGATGTGCCGGGCGGGTGCGCGAGCTCGCCGCCCGCCGGAAGTCGAATGAGGCGCCGTGACCACCTCCGCGGTGCTTATAAACAGCCGATCCGCTCGGCGGGGGCTATTTTCGGCCACTTGGCTCGTGCGCACGGCCTCCCGGATGTGCCGGGCGGGTGCGCGAGCTCGCCGCCCGCCGGAAGTCGAATGAGGCGCCGCGACCACCTCCGCGGTTCTTATAAACAGCCGATCCGCTCGGCGGGGGCTATTTTCGGCCACTTGGCTCGTGCGCACGGCCTCCCGGATGTGCCGGGCGGGTGCGCGAGCTCGCCGCCCGCCGGAAGTCGAATGAGGCGCCGCGACCACCTCCGCGGTGCTTATAAACAGCCGATCCGCTCGGCGGGGGCTATTTTCGGCCACTTGGCTCGTGCGCACGGCCTCCCGGATGTGCCGGGCGGGTGCGCGAGCTCGCCGGCCGCTGGAAGTCGAATGAGGCGCCGCGACCACCTCCGCGGTGCTTATAAACAGCCGATCCGCTCGGCGGGGGCTATTTTCGGCCACTTGGCTCGTGCGCACGGCCTCCCGGATGTGCCGGGCGGGTGCGCGAGCTCGCCGGCCGCTGGAAGTCGAATGAGGCGCCGCGACCACCTCCGCGGTGCTTATAAACAGCCGATCCGCTCGGCGGGGGCTATTTTCGGCCACTTGGCTCGTGCGCACGGCCTCCCGGATGTGCCGGGCGGGTGCGCGAGCTCGCCGCCCGCCGGAAGTCGAATGAGGCGCCGCGACCACCTCCGCGGTGCTTATAAACAGCCGATCCGCTCGGCGGGGGCTATTTTCGGCCACTTGGCTCGTGCGCACGGCCTCCCGGATGTGCCGGGCGGGTGCGCGAGCTCGCCGGCCGCTGGAAGTCGAATGAGGCGCCGCGACCACCTCCGCGGTGCTTATAAACAGCCGATCCGCTCGGCGGGGGCTATTTTCGGCCACTTGGCTCGTGCGCACGGCCTCCCGGATGTGCCGGGCAGGTGCGCGAGCTCGCCGGCCGCTGGAAGTCGAATGAGGCGCCGCGACCACCTCCGCGGTGTTTATAAACAGCCGATCCGCTCGGCGGGGGCTATTTTCGGCCACTTGGCTCGTGCGCACGACCTCCCGGATGTGCCGGGCGGGTGCGCGAGCTCGCCGGCCGCTGGAAGTCG
Organism: Syngnathus scovelli; assembly: GCF_024217435.2. Classification (NCBI taxonomy): domain Eukaryota; kingdom Metazoa; phylum Chordata; class Actinopteri; order Syngnathiformes; family Syngnathidae; genus Syngnathus; species Syngnathus scovelli. The sequence continues at coordinate 21,795,794 of NC_090851.1, read as the reverse complement.
AATGAGGCGCCGCGACAACCTCCGCGGTGATTATAAACAGCCGATCCGCTCGGCGGGGGCTATTTTCGGCCACTTGGCTCGTGCGCACGGCCTCCCGGATGTGCCGGGCGGGTGCGCGAGCTCGCCGGCCGCTGGAAGTCGAATGAGGCGCCGCGACCACCTCCGCGGTGCTTATAAACAGCCGATCCGCTCGGCGGGGGCTATTTTCGGCCACTTGGCTCGTGCGCACGGCCTCCCGGATGTGCCGGGCGGGTGCGCGAGCTCGCCGGCCGCTGGAAGTCGAATGAGGCGCCGCGACCACCTCCGCGGTGCTTATAAACAGCCGATCCGCTCGGCGGGGGCTATTTTCGGCCACTTGGCTCGTGCGCACGGCCTCCCGGATGTGCCGGGCGGGTGCGCGAGCTCGCCGGCCGCTGGAAGTCGAATGAGGCGCCGCGACCACCTCCGCGGTGCTTATAAACAGCCGATCCGCTCGGCGGGGGCTATTTTCGGCCACTTGGCTCGTGCGCACGGCCTCCCGGATGTGCCGGGCGGGTGCGCGAGCTCGCCGGCCGCTGGAAGTCGAATGAGGCGCCGCGACCACCTCCGCGGTGCTTATAAACAGCCGATCCGCTCGGCGGGGGCTATTTTCGGCCACTTGGCTCGTGCGCACGGCCTCCCGGATGTGCCGGGCGGGTGCGCGAGCTCGCCGGCCGCTGGAAGTCGAATGAGGCGCAGCGACCACCTCCGAGGTGCTTATAAACAGCCGATCCGCTCGGCGGGGGCTATTTTCGGCCACTTGGCTCGTGCGCACGGCCTCCCGGATGTGCCGGGCGGGTGCGCGAGCTCGCCGGCCGCTGGAAGTCGAATGAGGCGCCGCGACCACCTCCGCGGTGCTTATAAACAGCCGATTCGCTCGGCGGGGGCTATTTTCGGCCACTTGGCTCGTGCGCACGGCCTCCCGGATGTGCCGGGCGGGTGCGCGAGCTCGCCGGCCGCTGGAAGTCGAATGAGGCGCCGCGACCACCTCCGCGGTGCTTATAAACAGCCGATCCGCTCGGCGGGGGCTATTTTCGGCCACTTGGCTCGTGCGCACGGCCTCCCGGATGTGCCGGGCGGGTGCGCGAGCTCGCCGGCCGCTGGAAGTCGAATGAGGCGCCGCGACCACCTCCGCGGTGCTTATAAACAGCCGATCCGCTCGGCGGGGGCTATTTTCGGCCACTTGGCTCGTGCGCACGGCCTCCCGGATGTGCCGGGCGGGTGCGCGAGCTCGCCGGCCGCTGGAAGTCGAATGAGGCGCCGCGACCACCTCCGCGGTGCTTATAAACAGCCGATCCGCTCGGCGGGGGCTATTTTCGGCCACTTGGCTCGTGCGCACGGCCTCCCGGATGTGCCGGGCGGGTGCGCGAGCTCGCCGGCCGCTTGAAGTCGAATGAGGCGCCGCGACCACCTCCGCGGTGCTTATAAACAGCCGATCCGCTCGGCGGGGGCTATTTTCGGCCACTTGGCTCGTGCGCACGGCCTCCCGGATGTGCCGGGCGGGTGCGCGAGCTCGCCGGCCGCTGGAAGTCGAATGAGGCGCCGCGACCACCTCCGCGGTGCTTATAAACAGCCGATCCGCTCGGCGGGGGCTATTTTCGGCCACTTGGCTCGTGCGCACGGCCTCCCGGATGTGCCGGGCGGGTGCGCGAGCTCGCCGGCCGCTGGAAGTCGAATGAGGCGCCGCGACCACCTCCGCGGTGCTTATAAACAGCCGATCCGCTCGGCGGGGGCTATTTTCGGCCACTTGGCTCGTGCGTACGGCCTCCCGGATGTGCCGGGCGGGTGCGCGAGCTCGCCGGCCGCTGGAAGTCGAATGAGGCGCCGCGACCACCTCCGCGGTGCTTATAAACGGCCGATCCGCTCGGCGGGGGCTATTTTCGGCCACTTGGCTCGTGCGCACGGCCTCCCGGATGTGCATGGCGGGTGCGCGAGCTCGCCGGCCGCTGGAAGTCGAATGAGGCGCCGCGACCACCTCCGCGGTGCTTATAAACAGCCGATCCGCTCGGCGGGGGCTATTTTCGGCCACTTGGCTCGTGCGCACGGCCTCCCGGATGTGCCGGGCGGGTGCGCGAGCTCGCCGGCCGCTGGAAGTCGAATGAGGCGCCGCGACCACCTCCGCGGTGCTTATAAACAGCCGATCCGCTCGGCGGGGGCTATTTTCGGCCACTTGGCTCGTGCGCACGGCCTCCCGGATGTGCCGGGCGGGTGCGCGAGCTCGCCGGCCGCTGGAAGTCGAATGAGGCGCCGCGACCACCTCCGCGGTGCTTATAAACTGCCGATCCGCTCGGCGGGGGCTATTTTCGGCCACTTGGCTCGTGCGCACGGCCTCCCGGATGTGCCGGGCGGGTGCGCGAGCTCGCCGGCCGCTTGAAGTCGAATGAGGCGCCGCGACCACCTCCGCGGTGCTTATAAACAGCCGATCCGCTCGGCGGGGGCTATTTTCGGCCACTTGGCTCGTGCGCATGGCCTCCCGGATGTGCCGGGCGGGTGCGCGAGCTCGCCGCCCGCCGGAAGTCGAATGAGGCGCCGCGACCACCTCTGCGGTGCTTATAAACAGCCGATCCGCTCGGCGGGGGCTATTTTCGGCCACTTGGCTCGTGCGCACGGCCTCCCGGATGTGCCGGGCGGGTGCGCGAGCTCGCCGGCCGCTGGAAGTCGAATGAGGCGCCGCGACCACCTCGGCGGTGCTTATAAACAGCCGATCCGCTCGGCGGGGGCTATTTTCGGCCACTTGGCTCGTGCGCACGGCCTCCCGGATGTGCTGGGCGGGTGCGCGAGCTCGCCGGCCGCTGGAAGTCGAATGAGGCGCCGCGACCACCTCCGCGGTGCTTATAAACAGCCGATCCGCTCGGCGGGGGCTATTTTCGGCCACTTGGCTCGTGCGCACGGCCTCCCGGATGTGCCGGGCGGGTGCGCGAGCTCGCCGGCCGCTGGAAGTCGAATGAGGCGCCCGACCACCTCCGCGGTGCTTATAAACAGCCGATCCGCTCGGCGGGGGCTATTTTCGGCCACTTGGCTCGTGCGCACGGCCTCCCGGATGTGACGGGCGGGTGCGCGAGCTCGCCGGCCGCTTGAAGTCGAATGAGGCGCCGCGACCACCTCCGCGGTGCTTATAAACAGCCGATCGGCTCGGCGGGGGCTATTTTCGGCCACTTGGCTCGTGCGCACGGCCTCCCGGATGTGCCGGGCGGGTGTGCGAGCTCGCCGCCCGCCGGAAGTCGAATGAGGCGCCGCGACCACCTCCGCGGTGCTTATAAACAGCCGATCCGCTCGGCGGGGGCTATTTTCGGCCACTTGGCTAGTGCGCACGGCCTCCCGGATGTGCCGGGCGGGTGCGCGAGCTCGCCGGCCGCTGGAAGTCGAATGAGGCGCCGCGACCACCTCCGCGGTGCTTATAAACAGCCGATCCGCTCGGCGGGGGCTATTTTCGGCCACTTGGCTCGTGCGCACGGCCTCCCGGATGTGCCGGGCGGGTGCGCGAGCTCGCCGGCCGCTTGAAGTCGAATGAGGCGCCGCGACCACCTCCGCGGTGCTTATAAACAGCCGATCCGCTCGGCGGGGGCTATTTTCGGCCACTTGGCTCGTGCGCACGGCCTCCCGGATGTGCCGGGCGGGTGCGCGAGCTCGCCGGCCGCTGGAAGTCGGATGAGGCGCCGCGACCACCTCCGCGGTGCTTATAAACAGCCGATCCGCTCGGCGGGGGCTATTTTCGGCCACTTGGCTCGTGCGCACGGCCTCCCGGATGTGCCGGGCGGGTGCGCGAGCTCGCCGTCCGCTGGAAGTCGAATGAGGCGCCCGACCACCTCCGCGGTGCTTATAAACAGCCGATCCGCTCGGCGGGGGCTATTTTCGGCCACTTGGCTCGTGCGCACGGCCTCCCGGATGTGACGGGCGGGTGCGCGAGCTCGCCGGCCGCTGGAAGTCGAATGAGGCGCCGCGACCACCTCCGCGGTGCTTATAAACAGCCGATCCGCTCGGCGGGGGCTATTTTCGGCCACTTGGCTCGTGCGCACGGCCTCCCGGATGTGCCGGGCGGGTGCGCGAGCTCGCCGGCCGCTGGAAGTCGAATGAGGCGCCGCGACCACCTCCGCGGTGCTTATAAACAGCCGATACGCTCGGCGGGGGCTATTTTCGGCCACTTGGCTCGTGCGCACGACCTCCCGGATGTGCCGGGCGTTTGCGCGAGCTCGCCGGCCGCTGGAAGTCGAATGAGGCGCCGCGACCACCTCCGCGGTGCTTATAAACAGCCGATCCGCTCGGCGGGGGCTATTTTCGGCCACTTGGCTCGTGCGCACGGCCTCCCGGATGTGCCGGGCGGGTGCGCGAGCTCGCCGGCCGCTGGAAGTCGAATGAGGCGCCGCGACCACCTCCGCGGTGCTTATAAACAGCCGATCCGCTCGGCGGGGGCTGTTTTCGGCCACTTGGCTCGTGCGCACGGCCTCCCGGATGTGCCGGGCGGGTGCGCGAGCTCGCCGGCCGCTGGAAGTCGAATGAGGCGCCGCGACCACCTCCGCGGTGCTTATAAACAGCCGATCCGCTCGGCGGGGGCTATTTTCGGCCACTTGGCTCGTGCGCACGGCCTCCCGGATGTGCCGGGCGGGTGCGCGAGCTCGCCGGCCGCTGGAAGTCGAATGAGGCGCCGCGACCACCTCCGCGGTGCTTATAAACAGCCGATCCGCTCGGCGGGGGCTATTTTCGGCCACTTGGCTCGTGCGCACGGCCTCCCGGATGTGCCGGGCGGGTGCGCGAGCTCGCCGGCCGCTGGAAGTCGAATGAGGCGCCGCGACCACCTCCGCGGTGCTTATAAACAGCCGATACGCTCGGCGGGGGCTATTTTCGGCCACTTGGCTCGTGCGCACGACCTCCCGGATGTGCCGGGCGTTTGCGCGAGCTCGCCGGCCGCTGGAAGTCGAATGAGGCGCCCGACCACCTCCGCGGTGCTTATAAACAGCCGATCCGCTCGGCGGGGGCTATTTTCGGCCACTTGGCTCGTGCGCACGGCCTCCCGGATGTGACGGGCGGGTGCGCGAGCTCGCCGGCCGCTTGAAGTCGAATGAGGCGCCGCGACCACCTCCGCGGTGCTTATAAACAGCCGATCGGCTCGGCGGGGGCTATTTTCGGCCACTTGGCTCGTGCGCACGGCCTCCCGGATGTGCCGGGCGGGTGTGCGAGCTCGCCGCCCGCCGGAAGTCGAATGAGGCGCCGCGACCACCTCCGCGGTGCTTATAAACAGCCGATCCGCTCGGCGGGGGCTATTTTCGGCCACTTGGCTAGTGCGCACGGCCTCCCGGATGTGCCGGGCGGGTGCGCGAGCTCGCCGGCCGCTGGAAGTCGAATGAGGCGCCGCGACCACCTCCGCGGTGCTTATAAACAGCCGATCCGCTCGGCGGGGGCTATTTTCGGCCACTTGGCTCGTGCGCACGGCCTCCCGGATGTGCCGGGCGGGTGCGCGAGCTCGCCGGCCGCTTGAAGTCGAATGAGGCGCCGCGACCACCTCCGCGGTGCTTATAAACAGCCGATCCGCTCGGCGGGGGCTATTTTCGGCCACTTGGCTCGTGCGCACGGCCTCCCGGATGTGCCGGGCGGGTGCGCGAGCTCGCCGGCCGCTGGAAGTCGGATGAGGCGCCGCGACCACCTCCGCGGTGCTTATAAACAGCCGATCCGCTCGGCGGGGGCTATTTTCGGCCACTTGGCTCGTGCGCACGGCCTCCCGGATGTGCCGGGCGGGTGCGCGAGCTCGCCGTCCGCTGGAAGTCGAATGAGGCGCCCGACCACCTCCGCGGTGCTTATAAACAGCCGATCCGCTCGGCGGGGGCTATTTTCGGCCACTTGGCTCGTGCGCACGGCCTCCCGGATGTGACGGGCGGGTGCGCGAGCTCGCCGGCCGCTGGAAGTCGAATGAGGCGCCGCGACCACCTCCGCGGTGCTTATAAACAGCCGATCCGCTCGGCGGGGGCTATTTTCGGCCACTTGGCTCGTGCGCACGGCCTCCCGGATGTGCCGGGCGGGTGCGCGAGCTCGCCGGCCGCTGGAAGTCGAATGAGGCGCCGCGACCACCTCCGCGGTGCTTATAAACAGCCGATACGCTCGGCGGGGGCTATTTTCGGCCACTTGGCTCGTGCGCACGACCTCCCGGATGTGCCGGGCGTTTGCGCGAGCTCGCCGGCCGCTGGAAGTCGAATGAGGCGCCGCGACCACCTCCGCGGTGCTTATAAACAGCCGATCCGCTCGGCGGGGGCTATTTTCGGCCACTTGGCTCGTGCGCACGGCCTCCCGGATGTGCCGGGCGGGTGCGCGAGCTCGCCGGCCGCTGGAAGTCGAATGAGGCGCCGCGACCACCTCCGCGGTGCTTATAAACAGCCGATCCGCTCGGCGGGGGCTGTTTTCGGCCACTTGGCTCGTGCGCACGGCCTCCCGGATGTGCCGGGCGGGTGCGCGAGCTCGCCGGCCGCTGGAAGTCGAATGAGGCGCCGCGACCACCTCCGCGGTGCTTATAAACAGCCGATCCGCTCGGCGGGGGCTATTTTCGGCCACTTGGCTCGTGCGCACGGCCTCCCGGATGTGCCGGGCGGGTGCGCGAGCTCGCCGGCCGCTGGAAGTCGAATGAGGCGCCGCGACCACCTCCGCGGTGCTTATAAACAGCCGATCCGCTCGGCGGGGGCTATTTTCGGCCACTTGGCTCGTGCGCACGGCCTCCCGGATGTGCCGGGCGGGTGCGCGAGCTCGCCGGCCGCTGGAAGTCGAATGAGGCGCCGCGACCACCTCCGCGGTGCTTATAAACAGCCGATACGCTCGGCGGGGGCTATTTTCGGCCACTTGGCTCGTGCGCACGACCTCCCGGATGTGCCGGGCGTTTGCGCGAGCTCGCCGGCCGCTGGAAGTCGAATGAGGCGCCGCGACCACCTCCGCGGTGCTTATAAACAGCCGATCCGCTCGGCGGGGGCTATTTTCGGCCACTTGGCTCGTGCGCACGGCCTCCCGGATGTGCCGGGCGGGTGCGCGAGCTCACCGGCCGCTGGAAGTCGAATGAGGCGCCGCGACCACCTCCGCGGTGCTTATAAACAGCCGATCCGCTCGGCGGGGGCTATTTTCGGCCACTTGGCTCGTGCGCACGGCCTCCCGGATGTGCCGGGCGGGTGCGCGAGCTCGCCGGCCGCTGGAAGTCGAATGAGGCGCCGCGACCACCTCCGCGGTGCTTATAAACAGCCGATCCGCTCGGCGGGGGCTATTTTCGGCCACTTGGCTCGTGCGCACGGCCTCCCGGATGTGCCGGGCGGGTGCGCGAGCTCGCCGGCCGCTGGAAGTCGAATGAGGCGCCGCGACCACCTCCGCGGTGCTTATAAACAGCCGATCCGCTCGGCGGGGGCTATTTTCGGCCACTTGGCTCGTGCGCACGGCCTCCCGGATGTGCCGGGCGGGTGCGCGAGCTCGCCGGCCGCTTGAAGTCGAATGAGGCGCCGCGACCACCTCCGCGGTGCTTATAAACAGCCGATCCGCTCGGCGGGGGCTATTTTCGGCCACTTGGCTCGTGCGCACGGCCTCCCGGATGTTCCGGGCGGGTGCGCGAGCTCGCCGGCCGCTTGAAGTCGAATGAGGCGCCGCGACCACCTCCGCGGTGCTTATAAACAGCCGATCCGCTCGGCGGGGGCTATTTTCGGCCACTTGGCTCGTGCGCACGGCCTCCCGGATGTGCCGGGCGAGTGCGCGAGCTCGCCGGCCGCTGGAAATCGAATGAGGCGCCGCGACCACCTCCGCGGTGCTTATAAACAGCCGATCCGCTCGGCGGGGGCTATTTTCGGCCACTTGGCTCGTGCGCACGGCCTCCCGGAGTTGCCGGGCGGGTGCGCGAGCTCGCCGGCCGCTGGAAGTCGAATGAGGCGCCGCGACCACCTCCGCGGTGCTTACAAACAGCCGATCCGCTCGGCGGGGGCTATTTTCGTCCACTTGGCTCGTGCGCACGGCCTCCCGGATGTGCCGGGCGGGTGCGCGAGCTCGCCGGCCGCTGGAAGTCGAATGAGGCGCCGCGACCACCTCCGCGGTGCTTATAAACAGCCGATCCGCTCGGCGGGGGCTATTTTCGGCCACTTGGCTCGTGCGCACGGCCTCCCGGATGTGCCGGGCGGGTGCGCGAGCTCGCCGCCCCCTGGAAGTCGAATGAGGCGCCGCGACCACCTCCGCGGTGCTTATAAACAGCCGATCCGCTCGGCGGGGGCTATTTTCGGCCACTTGGCTCGTGCAAACGGCCTCCCGGATGTGCCGGGCGGGTGCGCGAGCTCGTCGGCCGCTGGAAGTCGAATGAGGCGCCGCGACCACCTCCGCGGTGCTTATAAACAGCCGATCCGCTCGGCGGGGGCTATTTTCGGCCACTTGGCTCGTGCGCACGGCCTCCCGGATGTGCCGGGCGGGTGCGCGAGCTCGCCGGCCGCTGGAAGTCGAATGAGGCGCCGCGACCACCTCCGCGGTGCTTATAAACAGCCGATCCGCTCGGCGGGGGCTATTTTCGGCCACTTGGCTCGTGCGCACGGCCTCCCGGATGTGCCGGGCGGGTGCACGAGCTCGCCGGCCGCTGGAAGTCGAATGAGGCGCCGCGACCACCTCCGCGGTGCTTATAAACAGCCGATCCGCTCGGCGGGGGCTATTTTCGGCCACTTGGCTCGTGCGCACGGCCTCCCGGATGTGCCGGGCGGGTGCGCGAGCTCGCCGGCCGCTTGAAGTCGAATGAGGCGCCGCGACCACCTCCGCGGTGCTTATAAACAGCCGATCCGCTCGGCGGGGGCTATTTTCGGCCACTTGGCTCGTGCGCACGGCCTCCCGGATGTTCCGGGCGGGTGCGCGAGCTCGCCGGCCGCTTGAAGTCGAATGAGGCGCCGCGACCACCTCCGCGGTGCTTATAAACAGCCGATCCGCTCGGCGGGGGCTATTTTCGGCCACTTGGCTCGTGCGCACGGCCTCCCGGATGTGCCGGGCGGGTGCGCGAGCTCGCCGGCCGCTGGAAGTCGAATGAGGCGCCGCGACCACCTCCGCGGTGCTTATAAACAGCCGATCCGCTCGGCGGGGGCTATTTTCGGCCACTTGGCTCGTGCGCACGGCCTCCCGGATGTGCCGGGCGGGTGCGCGGGCTCGCCGGCCGCTGGAAGTCGAATGAGGCGCCGCTACCACCTCCGCGGTGCTTATAAACAGCCGATCCGCTCGGCGGGGGCTATTTTCGGCCACTTGGCTCGTGCGCACGGCCTCCCGGATGTGCCGGGCGGGTACGCGAGCTAGCCGGCCGCTGGAAGTCGAATGAGGCGCCGCGACCACCTCCGCGGTGCTTATAAACAGCCGATCCGCTCGGCGGGGGCTATTTTCGGCCACTTGGCTCGTGCGCACGGCCTCCCGGATGTGCCGGGCGGGTGCGCGAGCTCGCCGGCCGCTGGAAGTCGAATGAGGCGCCGCGACCACCTCCGCGGTGCTTATAAACAGCCGATCCGCTCGGCGGGGGCTATTTTCGGCCACTTGACTCGTGCGCACGGCCTCCCGGATGTGCCGGGCGGGTGCGCGATCTCGCCGGCCGCTGGAAGTCGAATGAGGCGCCGCGACCACCTCCGCGGTGCTTATAAACTGCCGATCCGCTCGGCGGGGGCTATTTTCGGCCACTTGGCTCGTGCGCACGGCCTCCCGGATGTGCCGGGCGGGTGCGCGAGCTCGCCGGCCGCTGGAAGTCGAATGAGGCGCCGCGACAACCTCCGCGGTGATTATAAACAGCCGATCCGCTCGGCGGGGGCTATTTTCGGCCACTTGGCTCGTGCGCACGGCCTCCCGGATGTGCCGGGCGGGTGCGCGAGCTCGCCGGCCGCTGGAAGTCCAATGAGGCGCCGCGATCTCCTCCGCGGTGCTTAGAAAGTGCCGATTCGCTCGGCTTGGAGCTATTTCCGGCCTCCCGTTGGTGCCGGGCGGCGTGCGCGAGCTCGCCGGCCGCGATCTCCTCCGCGGTGCTTATAAACAGCAGCATGCGCACGGCCTCCCAAAATTTGAACACATTTCGTCAATAAATTTCGCATATTGAATTTTGAAGTTTAATATAATGCAACAATTGAGCTCGACTTATACAAAGGATATATCATAAAATCGTAAATTTCCGTCAAATTTTAGGGGGTCGACTTATACACCGAGTCGACCTGTACACCGGCAAATACGGTAAATACGATTAAATAAAATGATACGACTGGCATAAAAACAAATATAAACCACATAAAAATAAAAGTCACCATTACGTTGAATTATTGGGAGCACCGAGCTTGTTTCTCAGAAACGAGCCGGTCCCATCCAGGCGTAATCGGAGACAATGAAACCCGAAGTGGTTAAGGTTTGTCTTTTAATGCAGGATGCTTGGTCTCCATGTGCCGAAGCAGTTTTGAAGGCTTCATTGGCTCGCTCGCTAGTTTCAGGGGCGATTGTGTCTATAAAATGCAAAATGTTGGGTCACCTCACGGCTTACGGCCATACTACCCTGAGAACGCCCGATCTCGTCCGATCTCGGAAGCTAAGCAGGGTCGGGCCTGGTTAGTACTTGGATGGGAGACCGCCTGGGATTACCAGGTGCTGTAAGCTTTCTCTTTTTCTTATGTGCACTTCAATCGTTTAAGAAGCTATTTTTTACAACACCCATCACGAATGGCATCCGGAAACAGCAAGCCTAATTTAAACTCCGACATTGAAACTATAACACGAGTTTGAAAGCTATATTATGTGGTGACATCCACAGCATTGTAGTTACATTTTTTACCGCTAGAGAGCAGACTATGTACAGTGAGCATGGCTCCCTGTGAACTCAAAGCAGCAGGCTTGACTTGTAAAAGAACCCAACACAACACTTCCATGAAGTGTTTTTAAACTTTTCAAGGCATTTATTTTGATTCAGCAAAATGCAGGTCGCAACGGCAAATTCGTGCTACCGCATAAAAAGCTGTCAATAACTTTTCATGATAGCCATGTTTCCAGAAAACACCAAAAGCCTTGGAAGAAAGACTGTTTCGGCCCTGGTTGTAAAAAAAACAAAAAAAAAACAAAAGGGAAGGGTGACCGTCCGGGAATACCAGGTGCTGAAAGCCTCTTTTTTTTTTTTTTTCCCACGTCAATTGTGAAAGGAAACTTTTACCACAGCCATCAAGTCCCGCCGCTGCTTGGCATGGTTTCAGGGGCGATTGTGTCTATAAAATGAAAAATTCTGAGCGGTCTCACGGCTTACGGCCATACTACCCTGAGAGCGCCCGATCTCGTCCGATCTCGGAGGCTAAGCAGGGTCGGGCCTGGTTAGTACTTGGATGGGAGACCGCCTGGGAATACCAGTTACCGTAAGCTTTTTTTTTTTTTTTTTCTTATGTGCACTTCAATCGTGTAAGCCAAGAACTTTTTACAGCACCCATCAAGAATGGCATTCGGAAACTGCAAGCCTAGTTTGAACTCCGACACTGAAACTACAACACGAGTTTAAAACCTACATTGTGTGGCGACAGCCATAGCATTGCAGTTCACGTTTTTACCGCTAGAGGACAGACTATGTACAGTGAATAAAGAGCATGGCTCCCTGTGAACTCAAAGCAGCAGTCTTTACTTGTAAAAGATCCCAGCACAACACATTGTGCTTCCATGTAGTGTTTTTACCTTTTTCATGACATTTATTTTGATACAGCCAAATGCAGGTTTTGTGCACTTCACTTTTCCGTTGGGCATTCGCGTAGAACCCTATTCCAGTTACGGCCAGATTCTTTTAGACTAGTGGTCCCCAAACTTTCTTGCGCCACGGACCGGCTACGCGTCAGAAATATTTTTGCGGACCTGCCTTTATATATATAAATAAACAATAAATCTATATAAATAAATACTACATTTATAATAAATATATATAAATAGGATTAAATAAAATGATACGACTGGCATAAAAACAAATATAAACCACATAAAAATAAAAGTCACCATTACGTTGAATTATTGGGAGCACCGAGCTTGTTTCTCAGAAACGAGCCGGTCCCATCCAGGCGTAATCGGAGACAATGAAACCCAAAGTGGTTAAGGTTTGTCTTTTAATGCAGGATGCTTGGTCTCCATGTGCCGAAGCAGTTTTGAAGGCTTCATTGGCTTGCTCGCTAGTTTCAGGGGCGATTGTGTCTATAAAATGCAAAATGTTGGGTCACTTCACGGCTTACGGCCATACTACCCTGAGAACGCCTGATCTCGTCTGATCTCGGAAGCTAAGCAGGGTCGGGCCTGGTTAGTACTTGGATGGGAGACTGCCTGGGAATACCAGGTGCTGTAAGCTTTTTCTTTTTCTTATGTGCACTTCAAGCTCTTTTTTTTTTTTTTTTCTTATGTGCACTTCAATCGTTTAAGCCAAGAACTTTTTACAGCACCCATCACGAATGGCATTCGGAAACTGCAAGCCTAGTTTGAACTCCGACACTGAAACTACAACACGAGTTAAAAACCTCTATGTACAGTGAATAAAGAGCATGGCTCCCTGTGAACTCAAAGCAGCAGTCTTTACTTGTAAAAGAACCCAGCACAACACATTGCGCTTCCATGTAGTGTTTTTACCTTTTTCATGACATTTATTTTGATACAGCCAAATGCAGGTTTTTTGCACTTCACTTTTCCGTTGGGCATTCGCGTAGAACCCTATTCCAGTTACGGCCAGATTCTGTTAAGGATCGGACAGTACAGCCAAGTGCGTAACGACGGACTTTATTTGAAGGGGATGATGGGAACAGCTGGCGCTGGAGCGGCGATCGGGCTGGAGAGGACAACGGTTCTGCGAGGGTTTCGAGTAGTCAAGTGAGTCAATTCTCTCTGGGATTGATGAGCGAAGCAGCATCAAGGGACAGACTGGCACTCGGGTCTGCGCTGGCGGCGCTGATATAGCGCTGTCCATGAACCCGTGGCAGGTGACGGTGATCCCCCTGACAGGGGGGCGTGGTCCCGTCGCAGGTGGCACCAGCACGTGACAGAACCCCCCCCACAAGGGACGGCTCCCGACGTCCCCAGGAACCGAAAATAACAAAACAAAAAAAACTAAAAGGAAGGCAATACTCCGGGTGGCCAGGTGGAGGGGTCAGCACACCGCTGAAACGTCCGACACCTCGCCAGACGCAGGATCGACGGGCGCGGGGGCAGAAGACCCCGGTACCAGTGGGCAAGACCACCCTGGACCCTCACCCCTGGTCCCCCCCGTCCCTCCTCGGGCGCCCGTGCCGAGGACCCGGTTGGTCCGGATGACAGCGATGGAACTCCGTGATGAGCGAACGGTCGAGTATCCAGCGGCTCGGAATCCAGGAGCGGTGCGCGTCGTCATAACCCTCCCAGTCCACGAGGTATTGTAGGCCCCGACCACGCCGCCGCGATCGGAGCAGGGAGCGGACAGCGTAAGCCGGGCCCCCATCGACGAGCTGGGGCGGCGGCGGCGGAACGGGCGCCGGCGCCAACGCGCTTTCATGGATGGGCCGCACACGGGACACGTGGAACGTGGGATGAACCTTCATGGAGTCTGGAAGGAGCAGACGGACTGCGGCCGGGCCAATCACCTTCTGGATAGGGAACGGTCCAACAAAGCGGGGCGCCAGTTTGCGGGATCCCGCTCGCAGCGGCAAATCCCGCGTCGAGAGCCACACACGCTGCCCCACTCTGTACTCCGGAGCCGGCGTCCGGTGCTTGTTCGCCTGGCGGGCGTAGCCTGAAACAGAGCGGAGAAGAGTGGCCCGGCCCCTCGCCCAGGCACGATGACAACGGCGGACACAAGCCTGGGCCGACGGGCACGCCGCACCACGCTCCTGGTGGGCGAACAAGGGTGGCTGGTACCCGAAGACGCAGTGGAAAGGCGAAAGTCCCGTGGCCGAGCTGGGAAGGGAATTGTGAGCGTACTCTACCCAGGGAAGCTGTTGGACCCACCCGCGCTGGTCTCCGGCGGCCATGCATCGGAGAGACCTGCCCAGTTCCTGGTTCAGGCGCTCCGCTTGACCGTTGGACTGAGGGTGAAAGCCCGAGGAGAGGCTGGCCGTGGCGCCGAGGAGTCGGCAGAACTCCGTCCAGAAGGTGGAAGCGAATTGAGGTCCTCGGTCTGACACGATGTCTCGTGGGAGACCGTGGTGACGAAACACCTCCCGCACCATGATGGACGCTGTCTGCTTCGCAGATGGGAGCCTAGGCAGAGGGATGAAATGCGTCATCTTGCTAAAACGGTCTACCACCGTGAGGACCACCGTGTTTCCCTCTGAGGGGGGGAGGCCCGTGACAAAGTCGATCGACAGGTGAGACCAGGGACGCTGGGGAACCGGCAAGGGTTGAAGCAGCCCGGCCGGAGGACGAGTAGGCGTCTTGTAGCGGTTACAGATTGAGCAGGCTCTGACGTAGTCGCTGGTGTCCACTTGCCAGGTGGGCCACCAGAAACGCTGTGCCACCACGTACCTCGTGCGTGCAGCGCCGGGATGACAGGCCAGGCGTGAGTCGTGCGCCCATTGCAGCACGGCCGATCGCAGACCTTCAGGGACGAACAGGCGACCCTCCGGGCAGTTGCTGGGGCCGGGTTGATCGCGTGATGCGGCTTCCACTTGGCGTTCGATCTCCCATGTAAGAGCCGCCACCCGAACCGAGCTCGGGAGGATAGTGGGAGGCGGACCCTGTCCCTCCTCCCCACCAGGAAACAAACGCGACAGGGCGTCCGCCTTCGCGTTACGGGAACCCGGTCTGTAGGAAAGAGAGAACTCAAACCGGTCAAAGAACAGAGCCCACCGTGCCTGTCTCGCGTTCAGTCTCTTGGCCGATCTCAGATACTCCAAGTTGCGGTGGTCGGTCCAGACAATGAACGGAGTGGTGGCGCCCTCCAGCCAATGTCGCCACTCCTCCAAAGCCAACTTGACGGCGACGAGCTCCCGATTACCGATGTCATAGTTCCGTTCTGAGGCTGACAAACGGCGAGAAAAGAAGGCGCACGGGTGGAGACGATCGTCTTGGCGGCTGCGTTGAGACAACACCGCCCCGACACCCACGTTCGAGGCGTCCACTTCGACCACGAACTGTCTGTCGGGATCGGGAACTCTGAGGATGGGAGCGGATGTGAACCTCCTCTTAAGCTCCTGAAATGCCTGTTCTGCCCGTTCTGTCCATTTGTATGGATAGGCGGGGCTGGTAAGGGCGGTGAGTGGCGCGGCCGCCGTGCTGTATCCACGGATAAAACGGCGATAAAAGTTCGCGAAACCTAAGAATTGTTGCAGCCGCTTGCGTGTCTCGGGAACAGGCCATGACTTGACCGCCTCCACCTTCCCAGGGTCCATTTCGATGGATCCCTCACGCACCACGTAGCCGAGGAATTTGACAGAGGAGGTGTGGAACTCGCACTTCTCTGCCTTCACGTAGAGCGAATTCTCTAGGAGGCGTCGCAGCACCGCCCGAACATGCTTGATGTGCTCAGGAAGCGAGCGGGAGAAGATGAGGATGTCGTCCAAATAAACGAACACAAATTTGTCCAGCATGTCTCGTAACACGTCGTTTATCAGTGCCTGGAAAACTGCTGGGGCGTTGGTGAGCCCAAACGGAACCACCAAGTACTCGTAGTGTCCGCTTGGGGTGTTGAAAGCCGTCCTCCACTCGTCTCCCTCCCGGATGCGGATCAGGTGGTAGGCGTTGCGGAGATCCAGCTTGGTGAAGATGGTGGCACCCTGAAGGCTCTCAAAGGCGGAAGAAAGAAGAGGCAGAGGGTATCGGTTCTTTACGGTGATTGCGTTTATTCCCCGGTAGTCGATACACGGGCGGAGCGTGCCCTCCTTCTTCTTCACGAAGAAAAACCCCGCTCCCGCAGGTGAAGAGGACGGCCGTATGATGCCGGCTGCCAGGGACTCCCGGATGTACTCCTCCATAGCCCGGCGCTCAGGAGCGGACAGGGAGTAGACGCGCCCCTTGGGAGGGAAGGTGCCGGGCAACAGGTCGATGGCGCAATCGTAGGACCGGTGTGGAGGAAGAGAAGCGGCCCTGGCTTTACTAAAAACCTCCTTGAGTTCGTGATAAACTGCTGGGACATTGGAGATGTCGGGACTGTACCTGGGCGGGGCTCTGCCGAGTGGGCTGGTGGCCGCCTTCAGGCACACTCGATGGCAGCGTTCGCTCCACTGCCGTACAACCCCCACCTCCCAGTCCAGCACCGGGTTGTGCTGCCGCAACCAAGGGTGCCCCAGGATGAGCTGCTGTCCTGGGAGGGAAAGAAGAAAAAACTGGATGGTCTCGTGGTGATTGCCGGAGAGCAGTACCTTAACCGGTTCTGTCACGAAAGCCACCTCGCCAATCAGGCGGCCATCAATGGCACGCGCGGGAATGGGTGGGCTCAGAGGGAGGAAGCCGACACCCCACCGACGAGCCAGGCTAATGTCCATGATGTTCCCCTCCGCGCCGGAATCCACCAAGGCTGCCACGTTCTGGTCGCCCCCCGCAAGCTGGACACGTGCCTGCAGCGTGAGCGTGCTGGGACTGGGAGAGCCGGTGCTGGTCGAGCTCACGCGGATCCCCCCGACGCCGCGTGAGCTCCGGCCTTTTAGCGGGCACCCCGCCACCCGATGGCCCCCCTCCCCACAGTAAAAACACAAGCCCAGCGAGAGGCGTCGACGGTGCTCCTCCGAGGAGACCCGAGCCCCTCCCAGATCCATGGGCTCGGCGGGTGGAGTGGTGGGCGGGTCCCCAGCAGACGGAGGAATGTGGCCACGCGGATTCCGCGGGGACCTCCTCTCCCGATCGCGCCGCCGCGTCCGGATCCGCCGGTCTACTCGGGCCGCCAAGTCCATCGCGCCCTTCAGGGTTCGCGGGCGATCGTAAGACACCAGTTCGTCCTTCATATAATCCGCGAGGCCGTTTAGGAACGTGCTAACGAGCGCTGGCGCGTTCCATCCGCTGCTGCCGGCCAACGTCTGGAATTTAAGGGCGTACTCCGCGACCGATCGGCTACCCTGACGCAGCGTCGCCAGTTCCTCGGCGGCGTCTTCGGCGGCGGATCCCAGGTCGAACAGGAAGAGCAATTCCTCTGCGAAGGCGTCGAAGGAATCGCATGCCGGGGCCATCCGTTCATACTCTGCCAAACCCCATAGCCGCGCCTCGCCCGTGAGGTGGGTTAGAACGAAACCGACCTTGGCTGATTCTGACGCAAACGTGACGGGCTGGAGGCTGAACATTATGCGACAGTTGGTCACAAACGCCCTCACGTGCTTGGGATCGCCGTTGAACTTTTCGATGTTGCCGAGACGGGGCTCCGGGACGTCCACGAGCCTCCTGGCCTCGGCAGACGGGCGGTGCGGGGGTGCCGTGACAGCCGGGGACGCAGCCACCGACAGTCTCTGGAGGGCTTGGGCCATCTCCTGCTGCTGCAGCTGTTGTTGCTGACCAACCTCGATCAGGTTCCGGATGTCGGCGGACAGGCTGCTGATGGCGGTCTCGGCTTGCTCCAGTCGGCCCAATGCCGTCTCGTCGTTCGCTGACTGCATCGTGTTGGCCAGTCTGTACTGTTAAGGATCGGACAGTACAGCCAAGTGCGTAACGACGGACTTTATTTGAAGGGGATGATGGGAACAGCTGGCGCTGGAGCGGCGATCGGGCTGGAGAGGACAACGGTTCTGCGAGGGTTTCGAGTAGTCAAGTGAGTCAATTCTCTCTGGGATTGATGAGCGAAGCAGCATCAAGGGACAGACTGGCACTCGGGTCTGCGCTGGCGGCGCTGATATAGCGCTGTCCATGAACCCGTGGCAGGTGACGGTGATCCCCCTGACAGGGGGGCGTGGTCCCGTCGCAGGTGGCACCAGCACGTGACAGATTCTTTTAGACTAGTGGTCCCCAACCTTTCTTGCGCCACGGACCGGCTACGCGTCAGAAATATTTTTGCGGACCTGCCTTTATATATATAAATAAACAATAAATCTATATGAATAAATACTACATTTATAATAAGTATATATACCGTATTTGCCGGTGTATTGGTCGACCTTTTTCGATCCAAAATCGACCGAAAAAAATCGACCTCGACTTATACACCGAGTCATAAAATTTAACTTCGTATTCATCGCTTCAAATGTGATGGTAACCAAGGCCGTTTCTCATACATCTCATTGTGCGTTGCACTTAGAAAATTTGAACCGGGCGGCGTGCGCGAGTGCGCGGCCCGCTGGAAGTCGAATGAGGCCCCGCGACCACCTCCGCGGTGCTTATAAACAGCCGATCCGCTCGGCGGGGGCTATTTTCGGCCACTTGGCTCGTGCGCACGGCCTCCCGGATGTGCCGGGCGGGTGCGCGAGCTCGCCGCCCGCCGGAAGTCGAATGAGGCGCCGCGACCACCTCCGCGGTGCTTATAAACAGCCGATCCGCTCGGCGGGGGCTATTTTCGGCCACTTGGCTCGTGCGCACGGCCTCCCGGATGTGCCGGGCGGGTGCGCGAGCTCGCCGGCCGCTGGAAGTCGAATGAGGCGCCGCGACCACCTCCGCGGTGCTTATAAACAGCCGATCCGCTCGGCGGGGGCTATTTTCGGCCACTTGGCTCGTGCGCACGGCCTCCCGGATGTGCCGGGCGGGTGCGCGAGCTCGCCGGCCGCTGGAAGTCGAATGAGGCGCCGCGACCACCTCCGCGGTGCTTATAAACAGCCGATCCGCTCGGCGGGGGCTGTTTTCGGCCACTTGGCTCGTGCGCACGGCCTCCCGGATGTGCCGGGCGGGTGCGCGAGCTCGCCGGCCGCTGGAAGTCGAATGAGGCGCCGCGACCACCTCCGCGGTGCTTATAAACAGCCGATCCGCTCGGCGGGGGCTATTTTCGGCCACTTGGCTCGTGCGCACGGCCTCCCGGATGTGCCGGGCGGGTGCGCGAGCTCGCCGGCCGCTGGAAGTCGAATGAGGCGCCGCGACCACCTCCGCGGTGCTTATAAACAGCCGATCCGCTCGGCGGGGGCTATTTTCGGCCACTTGGCTCGTGCGCACGGCCTCCCGGATGTGCCGGGCGGGTGCGCGAGCTCGCCGGCCGCTGGAAGTCGAATGAGGCGCCGCGACCACCTCCGCGGTGCTTATAAACAGCCGATCCGCTCGGCGGGGGCTATTTTCGGCCACTTGGCTCGTGCGCACGGCCTCCCGGATGTGCCGGGCGGGTGCGCGAGCTCGCCGGCCGCTTGAAGTCGAATGAGGCGCCGCGACCACCTCCGCGGTGCTTATAAACAGCCGATCCGCTCGGCGGGGGCTATTTTCGGCCACTTGGCTCGTGCGCACGGCCTCCCGGATGTTCCGGGCGGGTGCGCGAGCTCGCCGGCCGCTGGAAGTCGAATGAGGCGCCGCGACCACCTCCGCGGTGCTTATAAACAGCCGATCCGCTCGGCGGGGGCTATTTTCGGCCACTTGGCTCGTGCGCACGGCCTCCCGGATGTGCCGGGCGGGTGCGCGAGCTCGCCGGCCGCTGGAAGTCGAATGAGGCGCCGCGACCACCTCCGCGGTGCTTATAAACAGCCGATACGCTCGGCGGGGGCTATTTTCGGCCACTTGGCTCGTGCGCACGACCTCCCGGTTGTGCCGGGCGTTTGCGCGAGCTCGCCGGCTGCTGGAAGTCGAATGAGGCGCCGCGACCACCTCCGCGGTGCTTATAAACAGCCGATCCGCTCGGCGGGGGCTATTTTCGGCCACTTGGCTCGTGCGCACGGCCTCCCGGATGTGCCGGGCGGGTGCACGAGCTCGCCGGCCGCTGGAAGTCGAATGAGGCGCCGCGACCACCTCCGCGGTGCTTATAAACAGCCGATCCGCTCGGCGGGGGCTATTTTCGGCCACTTGGCTCGTGCGCACGGCCTCCCGGATGTGCCGGGCGGGTGCGCGAGCTCGCCGGCCGCTGGAAGTCGAATGAGGCGCCGCGACCACCTCCGCGGTGCTTATAAACAGCCGATCCGCTCGGCGGGGGCTATTTTCGGCCACTTGGCTCGTGCGCACGGCCTCCCGGATGTGCCGGGCGGGTGCGCGAGCTCGCCGGCCGCTGGAAGTCGAATGAGGCGCCGCGACCACCTCCGCGGTGCTTATAAACAGCCGATCCGCTCGGCGGGGGCTATTTTCGGCCACTTGGCTCGTGCGCACGGCCTCCCGGATGTGCCGGGCGGGTGCGCGAGCTCGCCGGCCGCTGGAAGTCGAATGAGGCGCCGCGACCACCTCCGCGGTGCTTATAAACAGCCGATCCGCTCGGCGGGGGCTATTTTCGGCCACTTGGCTCGTGCGCACGGCCTCCCGGATGTGCCGGGCGGGTGCGCGAGCTCGCCGGCCGCTGGAAGTCGAATGAGGCGCCGCGACCACCTCCGCGGTGCTTATAAACAGCCGATACGCTCGGCGGGGGCTATTTTCGGCCACTTGGCTCGTGCGCACGACCTCCCGGTTGTGCCGGGCGTTTGCGCGAGCTCGCCGGCCGCTGGAAGTCGAATGAGGCGCCGCGACCACCTCCGCGGTGCTTATAAACAGCCGATCCGCTCGGCGGGGGCTATTTTCGGCCACTTGGCTCGTGCGCACGGCCTCCCGGATGTGCCGGGCGGGTGCACGAGCTCGCCGGCCGCTGGAAGTCGAATGAGGCGCCGCGACCACCTCCGCGGTGCTTATAAACAGCCGATCCGCTCGGCGGGGGCTATTTTCGGCCACTTGGCTCGTGCGCACGGCCTCCCGGATGTGCCGGGCGGGTGCGCGAGCTCGCCGGCCGCTGGAAGTCGAATGAGGCGCCGCGACCACCTCCGCGGTGCTTATAAACAGCCGATCCGCTCGGCGGGGGCTATTTTCGGCCACTTGGCTCGTGCGCACGGCCTCCCGGATGTGCCGGGCGGGTGCGCGAGCTCGCCGGCCGCTGGAAGTCGAATGAGGCGCCGCGACCACCTCCGCGGTGCTTATAAACAGCCGATCCGCTCGGCGGGGGCTATTTTCGGCCACTTGGCTCGTGCGCACGGCCTCCCGGATGTGCCGGGCGGGTGCGCGAGCTCGCCGGCCGCTTGAAGTCGAATGAGGCGCCGCGACCACCTCCGCGGTGCTTATAAACAGCCGATCCGCTCGGCGGGGGCTATTTTCGGCCACTTGGCTCGTGCGCACGGCCTCCCGGATGTTCCGGGCGGGTGCGCGAGCTCGCCGGCCGCTTGAAGTCGAATGAGGCGCCGCGACCACCTCCGCGGTGCTTATAAACAGCCGATCCGCTCGGCGGGGGCTATTTTCGGCCACTTGGCTCGTGCGCACGGCCTCCCGGATGTGCCGGGCGAGTGCGCGAGCTCGCCGGCCGCTGGAAGTCGAATGAGGCGCCGCGACCACCTCCGCGGTGCTTATAAACAGCCGATCCGCTCGGCGGGGGCTATTTTCGGCCACTTGGCTCGTGCGCACGGCCTCCCGGAGTTGCCGGGCGGGTGCGCGAGCTCGCCGGCCGCTGGAAGTCGAATGAGGCGCCGCGACCACCTCCGCGGTGCTTACAAACAGCCGATCCGCTCGGCGGGGGCTATTTTCGTCCACTTGGCTCGTGCGCACGGCCTCCCGGATGTGCCGGGCGGGTGCGCGAGCTCGCCGGCCGCTGGAAGTCGAATGAGGCGCCGCGACCACCTCCGCGGTGCTTATAAACAGCCGATCCGCTCGGCGGGGGCTATTTTCGGCCACTTGGCTCGTGCGCACGGCCTCCCGGATGTGCCGGGCGGGTGCGCGAGCTCGCTGGCGGCTGGAAGTCGAATGAGGCGCCGCGACCACCTCCGCGGTGCTTATAAACAGCCGATCCGCTCGGCGGGGGCTATTTTCGGCCACTTGGCTCGTGCGCACGGCCTCCCGGATGTGCCGGGCGGGTGCGCGAGCTCGCCGGCCGCTGGAAGTCGAATGAGGCGCCGCGACCACCTCCGCGGTGCTTATAAACAGCCGATCCGCTCGGCGGGGGCTATTTTCGGCCACTTGGCTCGTGTGCACGGCCTCCCGGATGTGCCGGGCGGGTGCGCGAGCTCGCCGGCCGCTGGAAGTCGAATGAGGCGCCGCGACCACCTCCGCGGTGCTTATAAACAGCCGATCCGCTCGGCGGGGGCTATTTTCGGCCACTTGGCTCGTGCGCACGGCCTCCCGGATGTACCGGGCGGGTGCGCGGGCTCGCCGGCCGCTGGAAGTCGAATGAGGCGCCGCGACCACCTCCGCGGTGCTTATAAACAGCCGATCCGCTCGGCGGGGGCTATTTTCGGCCACTTGGCTCGTGCGCACGGCCTCCCGGATGTGCCGGGCGGGTGCGCGAGCTCGCCGGCCGCTGGAAGTCGAATGAGGCGCCGCGACCACCTCCGCGGTGCTTATAAACAGCCGATCCGCTCGGCGGGGGCTATTTTCGGCCACTTGGCTCGTGCGCACGGCCTCCCGGATGTGCCGGGCGGGTGCGCGAGCTCGCCGGCCGCTGGAAGTCGAATGAGGCGCCGCGACCACCTCCGCGGTGCTTATAAAC
Organism: Syngnathus scovelli; assembly: GCF_024217435.2. NCBI lineage: Eukaryota > Metazoa > Chordata > Actinopteri > Syngnathiformes > Syngnathidae > Syngnathus > Syngnathus scovelli. The sequence continues at coordinate 21,773,329 of NC_090851.1, read as the reverse complement.
AGCCGATCCGCTCGGCGGGGGCTATTTTCGGCCACTTGGCTCGTGCGCACGGCCTCCCGGATGTGCCGGGCGGGTGCGCGAGCTCGCCGGCCGCTGGAAGTCGAATGAGGCGCCGCGACCACCTCCGCGGTGCTTATAAACAGCCGATCCGCTCGGCGGGGGCTATTTTCGGCCACTTGGCTCGTGCGCACGGCCTCCCGGATGTGCCGGGCGGGTGCGCGAGCTCGCCGGCCGCTGGAAGTCGAATGAGGCGCCGCGACCACCTCCGCGGTGCTTATAAACAGCCGATCCGCTCGGCGGGGGCTATTTTCGGCCACTTGGCTCGTGCGCACGGCCTCCCGGATGTGCCGGGCGGGTGCGCGAGCTCGCCGGCCGCTGGAAGTCGAATGAGGCGCCGCGACCACCTCCGCGGTGCTTATAAACTGCCGATCCGCTCGGCGGGGGCTATTTTCGGCCACTTGGCTCGTGCGCACGGCCTCCCGGATGTGCCGCGCGGGTGCGCGAGCTCGCCGGCCGCTGGAAGTCGAATGAGGCGCCGCGACCACCTCCGCGGTGCTTATAAACAGCCGATCCGCTCGGCGGGGGCTATTTTCGGCCACTTGGCTCGTGCGCACGACATCCCGGATGTGCCGGGCGGGTGCGCGAGCTCGCCGGCCGCTGGAAGTCGAATGAGGCGCCGCGACCACCTCCGCGGTGCTTATAAACAGCCGATCCGCTCGGCTGGGGCTATTTTCGGCCACTTGGCTCGTGCGCACGGCCTCCCGGATGTGCCGGGCGGGTGCGCGAGCTCGCCGGCCGCTGGAAGTCGAATGAGGCGCCGCGACCACCTCCGCGGTGCTTATAAACAGCCGATCCGCTCGGCGGGGGCTATTTTCGGCCACTTGGCTCGTGCGCACGGCCTCCCGGATGTGCCGGGCGGGTGCGCGAGCTCGCCGGCCGCTGGAAGTCGAATGAGGCGCCGCGACCACCTCGGCGGTGCTTATAAACAGCCGATCCGCTCGGCGGGGGCTATTTTCGGCCACTTGGCTCGTGCGCACGGCCTCCCGGATGTGCCGGGCGGGTGCGCGAGCTCGCCGGCCGCTGGAAGTCGAATGAGGCGCCGCGACCACCTCCGCGGTGCTTATAAACAGCCGATCCGCTCGGCGGGGGCTATTTTCGGCCACTTGGCTCGTGCGCACGGCCTCCCGGATGTGCCGGGCGGGTGCGCGAGCTCGCTGGCGGCTGGAAGTCGAATGAGGCGCCGCGACCACCTCCGCGGTGCTTATAAACAGCCGATCCGCTCGGCGGGGGCTATTTTCGGCCACTTGGCTCGTGCGCACGGCCTCCCGGATGTGCCGGGCGGGTGCGCGAGCTCGCCGGCCGCTGGAAGTCGAATGAGGCGCCGCGACCACCTCCGCGGTGCTTATAAACAGCCGATCCGCTCGGCGGGGGCTATTTTCGGCCACTTGGCTCGTGTGCACGGCCTCCCGGATGTGCCGGGCGGGTGCGCGAGCTCGCCGGCCGCTGGAAGTCGAATGAGGCGCCGCGACCACCTCCGCGGTGCTTATAAACAGCCGATCCGCTCGGCGGGGGCTATTTTCGGCCACTTGGCTCGTGCGCACGGCCTCCCGGATGTACCGGGCGGGTGCGCGGGCTCGCCGGCCGCTGGAAGTCGAATGAGGCGCCGCGACCACCTCCGCGGTGCTTATAAACAGCCGATCCGCTCGGCGGGGGCTATTTTCGGCCACTTGGCTCGTGCGCACGGCCTCCCGGATGTGCCGGGCGGGTGCGCGAGCTCGCCGGCCGCTGGAAGTCGAATGAGGCGCCGCGACCACCTCCGCGGTGCTTATAAACAGCCGATCCGCTCGGCGGGGGCTATTTTCGGCCACTTGGCTCGTGCGCACGGCCTCACGGATGTGCCGGGCGGGTGCGCGAGCTCGCCGGCCGCTGGAAGTCGAATGAGGCGCCGCGACCACCTCCGCGGTGCTTATAAACTGCCGATCCGCTCGGCGGGGGCTATTTTCGGCCACTTGGCTCGTGCGCACGGCCTCCCGGATGTGCCGCGCGGGTGCGCGAGCTCGCCGGCCGCTGGAAGTCGAATGAGGCGCCGCGACCACCTCCGCGGTGCTTATAAACAGCCGATCCGCTCGGCGGGGGCTATTTTCGGCCACTTGGCTCGTGCGCACGGCCTCCCGGATGTGCCGGGCGGGTGCGCGAGCTCGCCGGCCGCTGGAAGTCGAATGAGGCGCCGCGACCACCTCCGCGGTGCTTATAAACAGCCGATCCGCTCGGCGGGGGCTATTTTCGGCCACTTGGCTCGTGCGCACGGCCTCCCGGATGTGCCGGGCGTTTGCGCGAGCTCGCCGGCCGCTGGAAGTCGAATGAGGCGCCGCGACCACCTCCGCGGTGCTTATAAACAGCCGATCCGCTCGGCGGGGGCTATTTTCGGCCACTTGGCTCGTGCGCACGGCCTCCCGGATGTGCCGGGCGGGTGCGCGAGCTCGCCGGCCGCTGGAAGTCGAATGAGGCGCCGCGACCACCTCCGCGGTGCTTATAAACAGCCGATCCGCTCGGCGGGGGCTATTTTCGGCCACTTGGCTCGTGCGCACGGCCTCCCGGATGTGCCGGGCGGGTGCGCGAGCTCGCCGGCCGCTGGAAGTCGAATGAGGCGCCGCGACCACCTCCGCGGTGCTTATAAACAGCCGATCCGCTCGGCGGGGGCTATTTTCGGCCACTTGGCTCGTGCGCACGGCCTCCCGGATGTGCCGGGCGGGTGCGCGAGCTCGCCGGCCGCTGGAAGTCGAATGAGGCGCCGCGACCACCTCCGCGGTGCTTATAAACAGCCGATCCGCTCGGCGGGGGCTATTTTCGGCCACTTGGCTCGTGCGCACGGCCTCCCGGATGTGCCGGGCGGGTGCGCGAGCTCGCCGGCCGCTTGAAGTCGAATGAGGCGCCGCGACCACCTCCGCGGTGCTTATAAACAGCCGATCCGCTCGGCGGGGGCTATTTTCGGCCACTTGGCTCGTGCGCACGGCCTCCCGGATGTGCCGGGCGGGTGCGCGAGCTCGCCGCCCGCCGGAAGTCGAATGAGGCGCCGCGACCACCTCCGCGGTGCTTATAAACAGCCGATCCGCTCGGCTGGGGCTATTTTCGGCCACTTGGCTCGTGCGCACGGCCTCCCGGATGTGCCGGGCGGGTGCGCGAGCTCGCCGGCCGCTGGAAGTCGAATGAGGCGCCGCGACCACCTCCGCGGTGCTTATAAACAGCCGATCCGCTCGGCGGGGGCTGTTTTCGGCCACTTGGCTCGTGCGCACGGCCTCCCGGATGTGCCGGGCGGGTGCGCGAGCTCGCCGGCCGCTGGAAGTCGAATGAGGCGCCGCGACCACCTCCGCGGTGCTTATAAACAGCCGATCCGCTCGGCGGGGGCTATTTTCGGCCACTTGGCTCGTGCGCACGGCCTCCCGGATGTGCCGGGCGGGTGCGCGAGCTCGCCGGCCGCTGGAAGTCGAATGAGGCGCCGCGACCACCTCCGCGGTGCTTATAAACAGCCGATCCGCTCGGCGGGGGCTATTTTCGGCCACTTGGCTCGTGCGCACGGCCTCCCGGATGTGCCGGGCGGGTGCGCGAGCTCGCCGGCCGCTGGAAGTCGAATGAGGCGCCGCGACCACCTCCGCGGTGCTTATAAACAGCCGATACGCTCGGCGGGGGCTATTTTCGGCCACTTGGCTCGTGCGCACGACCTCCCGGATGTGCCGGGCGTTTGCGCGAGCTCGCCGGCCGCTGGAAGTCGAATGAGGCGCCGCGACCACCTCCGCGGTGCTTATAAACAGCCGATCCGCTCGGCGGGGGCTATTTTCGGCCACTTGGCTCGTGCGCACGGCCTCCCGGATGTGCCGGGCGGGTGCGCGAGCTCGCCAGCCGCTGGAAGTCGAATGAGGCGCCGCGACCACCTCCGCGGTGCTTATAAACAGCCGATCCGCTCGGCGGGGGCTGTTTTCGGCCACTTGGCTCGTGCGCACGGCCTCCCGGATGTGCCGGGCGGGTGCGCGAGCTCGCCGGCCGCTGGAAGTCGAATGAGGCGCCGCGACCACCTCCGCGGTGCTTATAAACAGCCGATCCGCTCGGCGGGGGCTATTTTCGGCCACTTGGCTCGTGCGCACGGCCTCCCGGATGTGCCGGGAGGGTGCGCGAGCTCGCCGGCCGCTGGAAGTCGAATGAGGCGCCGCGACCACCTCCGCGGTGCTTATAAAGAGCCGATCCGCTCGGCGGGGGCTATTTTCGGCCACTTGGCTCGTGCGCACGGCCTCCCGGATGTGCCGGGCGGGTGCGCGAGCTCGCCGGCCGCTGGAAGTCGAATGAGGCGCCGCGACCACCTCCGCGGTGCTTATAAACAGCCGATACGCTCGGCGGGGGCTATTTTCGGCCACTTGGCTCGTGCGCACGACCTGCCGGTTGTGCCGGGCGTTTGCGCGAGCTCGCCGGCCGCTGGAAGTCGAATGAGGCGCCGCGACCACCTCCGCGGTGCTTATAAACAGCCGATCCGCTCGGCGGGGGCTATTTTCGGCCACTTGGCTCGTGCGCACGGCCTCCCGGATGTGCCGGGCGGGTGCACGAGCTCGCCGGCCGCTGGAAGTCGAGGCGCCGCGACCACCTCCGCGGTGCTTATAAACAGCCGATCCGCTCGGCGGGGGCTATTTTCGGCCACTTGGCTCGTGCGCACGGCCTCCCGGATGTGCCGGGCGGGTGCGCGAGCTCGCCGGCCGCTGGAAGTCGAATGAGGCGCCGCGACCACCTCCGCGGTGCTTATAAACAGCCGATCCGCTCGGCGGGGGCTATTTTCGGCCACTTGGCTCGTGCGCACGGCCTCCCGGATGTGCCGGGCGGGTGCGCGAGCTCGCCGGCCGCTGGAAGTCGAATGAGGCGCCGCGACCACCTCCGCGGTGCTTATAAACAGCCGATCCGCTCGGCGGGGGCTATTTTCGGCCACTTGGCTCGTGCGCACGGCCTCCCGGATGTGCCGGGCGGGTGCGCGAGCTCGCCGGCCGCTTGAAGTCGAATGAGGCGCCGCGACCACCTCCGCGGTGCTTATAAACAGCCGATCCGCTCGGCGGGGGCTATTTTCGGCCACTTGGCTCGTGCGCACGGCCTCCCGGATGTTCCGGGCGGGTGCGCGAGCTCGCCGGCCGCTTGAAGTCGAATGAGGCGCCGCGACCACCTCCGCGGTGCTTATAAACAGCCGATCCGCTCGGCGGGGGCTATTTTCGGCCACTTGGCTCGTGCGCACGGCCTCCCGGATGTGCCGGGCGAGTGCGCGAGCTCGCCGGCCGCTGGAAGTCGAATGAGGCGCCGCGACCACCTCCGCGGTGCTTATAAACAGCCGATCCGCTCGGCGGGGGCTATTTTCGGCCACTTGGCTCGTGCGCACGGCCTCCCGGAGTTGCCGGGCGGGTGCGCGAGCTCGCCGGCCGCTGGAAGTCGAATGAGGCGCCGCGACCACCTCCGCGGTGCTTACAAACAGCCGATCCGCTCGGCGGGGGCTATTTTCGTCCACTTGGCTCGTGCGCACGGCCTCCCGGATGTGCCGGGCGGGTGCGCGAGCTCGCCGGCCGCTGGAAGTCGAATGAGGCGCCGCGACCACCTCCGCGGTGCTTATAAACAGCCGATCCGCTCGGCGGGGGCTATTTTCGGCCACTTGGCTCGTGCGCACGGCCTCCCGGATGTGCCGGGCGGGTGCGCGAGCTCGCCGGCCGCTGGAAGTCGAATAAGGCGCCGCGACCACCTCCGCGGTGCTTATAAACAGCCGATCCGCTCGGCGGGGGCTATTTTCGGCCACTTGGCTCGTGCAAACGGCCTCCCGGATGTGCCGGGCGGGTGCGCGAGCTCGTCGGCCGCTGGAAGTCGAATGAGGCGCCGCGACCACCTCCGCGGTGCTTATAAACAGCCGATCCGCTCGGCGGGGGCTATTTTCGGCCACTTGGCTCGTGCGCACGGCCTCCCGGATGTGCCGGGCGGGTGCGCGAGCTCGCCGGCCGCTGGAAGTCGAATGAGGCGCCGCGACCACCTCCGCGGTGCTTATAAACAGCCGATCCGCTCGGCGGGGGCTATTTTCGGCCACTTGGCTCGTGCGCACGGCCTCCCGGATGTGCCGGGCGGGTGCGCGAGCTCGCCGGCCGCTGGAAGTCGAATGAGGCGCCGCGACCACCTCCGCGGTGCTTATAAACAGCCGATCCGCTCGGCGGGGGCTATTTTCGGCCACTTGGCTCGTGCGCACGGCCTCCCGGATGTGCCGGGCGGGTGCGCGGGCTCGCCGGCCGCTGGAAGTCGAATGAGGCGCCGCGACCACCTCCGCGGTGCTTATAAACAGCTGATCCGCTCGGCGGGGGCTATTTTCGGCCACTTGGCTCGTGCGCACGGCCTCCCGGATGTGCCGGGCGGGTACGCGAGCTCGCCGGCCGCTGGAAGTCGAATGAGGCGCCGCGACCACCTCCGCGGTGCTTATAAACAGCCGATCCGCTCGGCGGGGGCTATTTTCGGCCACTTGGCTCGTGCGCACGGCCTCCCGGATGTGCCGGGCGGGTGCGCGAGCTCGCCGGCCGCTGGAAGTCGAATGAGGCGCCGCGACCACCTCCGCGGTGCTTATAAACAGCCGATCCGCTCGGCGGGGGCTATTTTCGGCCACTTGGCTCGTGCGCACGGCCTCCCGGATGTGCCGGGCGGGTGCGCGATCTCGCCGGCCGCTGGAAGTCGAATGAGGCGCCGCGACCACCTCCGCGGTGCTTATAAACAGCCGATCCGCTCGGCGGGGGCTATTTTCGGCCACTTGGCTCGTGCGCACGGCCTCCCGGATGTGCCGGGCGGGTGCGCGAGCTCGCCGGCCGCTGGAAGTCGAATGAGGCGCCGCGACCACCTCCGCGTTGCTTATAAACTGCCGATCCGCTCGGCGGGGGCTATTTTCGGCCACTTGGCTCGTGCGCACGGCCTCCCGGATGTGCCGGGCGGGTGCGCGAGCTCGCCGGCCGCTTGAAGTCGAATGAGGCGCCGCGACCACCTCCGCGGTGCTTATAAACAGCCGATCCGCTCGGCGGGGGCTATTTTCGGCCACTTGGCTCGTGCGCACGGCCTCCCGGATGTGCCGGGCGGGTGCGCGAGCTCGCCGCCCGCCGGAAGTCGAATGAGGCGCCGCGACCACCTCTGCGGTGCTTATAAACAGCCGATCCGCTCGGCGGGGGCTATTTTCGGCCACTTGGCTCGTGCGCACGGCCTACCGGATGTGCCGGGATGGGTGCGCGAGCTCGCCGGCCGCTGGAAGTCGAATGAGGCGCCGCGACCACCTCCGCGGTGCTTATAAACAGCCGATCCGCTCGGCAGGGGCTATTTTCGGCCACTTGGCTCGTGCGCACGGCCTCCCGGATGTGCCGGGCGGGTGCGCGAGCTCGCCGGCCGCTGGAAGTCGAATGAGGCGCCGCGACCACCTCCGCGGTGCTTATAAACAGCCGATCCGCTCGGCGGGGGCTATTTTCGGCCACTTGGCTCGTGCGCACGGCCTCCCGGATGTGCCGGGCGGGTGCGCGAGCTCGCCGGCCGCTGGAAGTCCAATGAGGCGCCGCGATCTCCTCCGCGGTGCTTAGAAAGTGCCGATCCGCTCGGCTTGGAGCTATTTCCGGCCTCCCGTTGGTGCCGCGCGGCGTGCGCGAGCTCGCCGGCCGCGATCTCCTCCGCGGTGCTTATAAACAGCAGCATGCGCACGGCCTCCCAGAATTTGAACACATTTCGTCAATAAATTTCGCATATTGAATTTTGAAGTTTAATATAATGCAACAATTGAGCTCGACTTATACAAAGGATATATCATAAAATCGTAAATTTCCGTCGAATTTTAGGGGGTCGACTTATACACCGAGTCGACCTGTACACCGGCAAATACGGTAAATACGATTAAATAAAATGATACGACTGGCATAAAAACAAATATAAACCACATAAAAATAAAAGTCACCATTACGTTGAATTATTGGGAGCACCGAGCTTGTTTCTCAGAAACGAGCCGGTCCCATCCAGGCGTAATCGGAGACAATGAAACCCGAAGTGGTTAAGGTTTGTCTTTTAATGCAGGATGCTTGGTCTCCATGTGCCGAAGCAGTTTTGAAGGCTTCATTGGCTCGCTCGCTAGTTTCAGGGGCGATTGTGTCTATAAAATGCAAAATGTTGGGTCACCTCACGGCTTACGGCCATACTACCCTGAGAACGCCCGATCTCGTCCGATCTCGGAAGCTAAGCAGGGTCGGGCCTGGTTAGTACTTGGATGGGAGACCGCCTGGGATTACCAGGTGCTGTAAGCTTTCTCTTTTTCTTATGTGCACTTCAATCGTTTAAGAAGCTATTTTTTACAACACCCATCACGAATGGCATCCGGAAACAGCAAGCCTAATTTAAACTCCGACATTGAAACTATAACACGAGTTTGAAAGCTATATTATGTGGTGACATCCACAGCATTGTAGTTAAATTTTTTACCGCTAGAGAGCAGACTATGTACAGTGAGCATGGCTCCCTGTGAACTCAAAGCAGCAGGCTTGACTTGTAAAAGAACCCAACACAACACTTCCATGAAGTGTTTTTAAACTTTTCAAGGCATTTATTTTGATTCAGCAAAATGCAGGTCGCAACGGCAAATTCGTGCTACCGCATAAAAAGCTGTCAATAACTTTTCATGATAGCCATGTTTCCAGAAAACACCAAAAGCCTTGGAAGAAAGACTGTTTCGGCCCTGGTTGTAAAAAAAACAAAAAAAAACAAAAGGGAAGGGTGACCGTCCGGGAATACCAGGTGCTGAAAGCCTTTTTTTTTTTTTTTTTCCCACGTCAATTGTGAAAGGAAACTTTTACCACAGCCATCAAGTCCCGCCGCTGCTTGGCATGGTTTCAGGGGCGATTGTGTCTATAAAATGAAAAATTCTGAGCGGTCTCACGGCTTACGGCCATACTACCCTGAGAGCGCCCGATCTCGTCCGATCTCGGAGGCTAAGCAGGGTCGGGCCTGGTTAGTACTTGGATGGGAGACCGCCTGGGAATACCAGTTACCGTAAGCTTTTTTTTTTTTTTTTTTTTCTTATGTGCACTTCAATCGTGTAAGCCAAGAACTTTTTACAGCACCCATCAAGAATGGCATTCGGAAACTGCAAGCCTAGTTTGAACTCCGACACTGAAACTACAACACGAGTTTAAAACCTACATTGTGTGGCGACAGCCATAGCATTGCAGTTCACGTTTTTACCGCTAGAGGACAGACTATGTACAGTGAATAAAGAGCATGTCTCCCTGTGAACTCAAAGCAGCAGTCTTTACTTGTAAAAGATCCCAGCACAACACATTGTGCTTCCATGTAGTGTTTTTACCTTTTTCATGACATTTATTTTGATACAGCCAAATGCAGGTTTTGTGCACTTCACTTTTCCGTTGGGCATTCGCGTAGAACCCTATTCCAGTTACGGCCAGATTCTTTTAGACTAGTGGTCCCCAAACTTTCTTGCGCCACGGACCGGCTACGCGTCAGAAATATTTTTGCGGACCTGCCTTTATATATATAAATAAACAATAAATCTATATAAATAAATACTACATTTATAATAAATATATATAAATAGGATTAAATAAAATGATACGACTGGCATAAAAACAAATATAAACCACATAAAAATAAAAGTCACCATTACGTTGAATTATTGGGAGCACCGAGCTTGTTTCTCAGAAACGAGCCGGTCCCATCCAGGCGTAATCGGAGACAATGAAACCCAAAGTGGTTAAGGTTTGTCTTTTAATGCAGGATGCTTGGTCTCCATGTGCCGAAGCAGTTTTGAAGGCTTCATTGGCTTGCTCGCTAGTTTCAGGGGCGATTGTGTCTATAAAATGCAAAATGTTGGGTCACTTCACGGCTTACGGCCATACTACCCTGAGAACGCCTGATCTCGTCTGATCTCGGAAGCTAAGCAGGGTCGGGCCTGGTTAGTACTTGGATGGGAGACTGCCTGGGAATACCAGGTGCTGTAAGCTTTTTCTTTTTCTTATGTGCACTTCAAGCTCTTTTTTTTTTTTTTTTCTTATGTGCGCTTCAATCGTTTAAGCCAAGAACTTTTTACAGCACCCATCACGAATGGCATTCGGAAACTGCAAGCCTAGTTTGAACTCCGACACTGAAACTACAACACGAGTTAAAAACCTCTATGTACAGTGAATAAAGAGCATGGCTCCCTGTGAACTCAAAGCAGCAGTCTTTACTTGTAAAAGAACCCAGCACAACACATTGCGCTTCCATGTAGTGTTTTTACCTTTTTCATGACATTTATTTTGATACAGCCAAATGCAGGTTTTTTGCACTTCACTTTTCCGTTGGGCATTCGCGTAGAACCCTATTCCAGTTACGGCCAGATTCTTTTAGACTAGTGGTCCCCAACCTTTCTTGCGCCACGGACCGGCTACGCGTCAGAAATATTTTTGCGGACCTGCCTTTATATATATAAATAAACAATAAATCTATATAAATAAATACTACATTTATAATAAGTATATATACCGTATTTGCCGGTGTATTGGTCGACCTTTTTCGATCCAAAATCGACCGAAAAAAATCGACCTCGACTTATACACCGAGTCATAAAATTTAACTTCGTATTCATCGCTTCAAATGTGATGGTAACCATCACCAACGTTTCTCATGCATCTCATTGTGCGTTGCACTTAGAAAATTTGAACCGGGCGGCGTGCGCGAGTGCGCGGCCCGCTGGAAGTCGAATGAGGCGCCGCGACTACCTCCGCGGTGCTTATAAACAGCCGATCCGCTCGGCGGGGGCTATTTTCGGCCACTTGGCTCGTGCGCACGGCCTCCCGGATGTGCATGGCGGGTGCGCGAGCTCGCCGGCCGCTGGAAGTCGAATGAGGCGCCGCGACCACCTCCGCGGTGCTTATAAACAGCCGATCCGCTCGGCGGGGGCTATTTTCGGCCACTTGGCTCGTGCGCACGGCCTCCCGGATGTGCCGGGCGGGTGCGCGAGCTCGCCGCCCGCCGGAAGTCGAATGAGGCGCCGCGACCACCTTCGCGGTGCTTATAAACAGCCGATCCGCTCGGCGGGGGCTATTTTCGGCCACTTTGGCTCGTGCGCACGGCCTCCCGGATGTGCCGGGCGGGTGTGCGAGCTCGCCGGCCGCTGGAAGTCGAATGAGGCGCCGCGACCACCTCCGCGGTGCTTATAAACAGCCGATCCGCTCGGCGGGGGCTGTTTTCGGCCACTTGGCTCGTGCGCACGGCCTCCCGGATGTGCCGGGCGGGTGCGCGAGCTCGCCGGCCGCTGGAAGTCGAATGAGGCGCCGCGACCACCTCCGCGGTGCTTATAAACAGCCGATCCGCTCGGCGGGGGCTATTTTCGGCCACTTGGCTCGTGCGCACGGCCTCCCGGATGTGCCGGGCGGGTGCGCGAGCTCGCCGCCCGCCGGAAGTCGAATGAGGCGCCGCGACCACCTCCGCGGTGCTTATAAACAGCCGATCCGCTCGGCGGGGGCTATTTTCGGCCACTTGGCTCGTGCGCACGGCCTCCCGGATGTGCCGGGCGGGTGCGCGAGCTCGCCGGCCGCTGGAAGTCGAATGAGGCGCCGCGACCACCTCCGCGGTGCTTATAAACAGCCGATCCGCTCGGCGGGGGCTATTTTCGGCCACTTGGCTCGTGCGCACGGCCTCCCGGATGTGCCGGGCGGGTGCGCGAGCTCGCTGGCGGCTGGAAGTCGAATGAGGCGCCGCGACCACCTCCGCGGTGCTTATAAACAGCCGATCCGCTCGGCGGGGGCTATTTTCGGCCACTTGGCTCGTGCGCACGGCCTCCCGGATGTGCCGGGCGGGTGCGCGAGCTCGCCGGCCGCTGGAAGTCGAATGAGGCGCCGCGACCACCTCCGCGGTGCTTATAAACAGCCGATCCGCTCGGCGGGGGCTATTTTCGGCCACTTGGCTCGTGCGCACGGCCTCCCGGATGTGCCGGGCGGGTGCGCGAGCTCGCCGGCCGCTGGAAGTCGAATGAGGCGCCGCGACCACCTCCGCGGTGCTTATAAACAGCCGATCCGCTCGGCGGGGGCTATTTTCGGCCACTTGGCTCGTGCGCACGGCCTCCCGGATGTGCCGGGCGGGTGCGCGAGCTCGCCGGCCGCTGGAAGTCGAATGAGGCGCCGCGACCACCTCCGCGGTGCTTATAAACAGCCGATCCGCTCGGCGGGGGCTATTTTCGGCCACTTGGCTCGTGCGCACGGCCTCCCGGATGTGCCGGGCGGGTGCGCGAGCTCGCCGGCCGCTGGAAGTCGAATGAGGCGCCGCGACCACCTCCGCGGTGCTTATAAACAGCCGATCCGCTCGGCGGGGGCTATTTTCGGCCACTTGGCTCGTGCGCACGGCCTCCCGGATGTGCCGGGCGGGTGCGCGAGCTCGCCGGCCGCTGGAAGTCGAATGAGGCGCCGCGACCACCTCCGCGGTGCTTATAAACAGCCGATCCGCTCGGCGGGGGCTATTTTCGGCCACTTGGCTCGTGCGCACGGCCTCCCGGATGTGCCGGGCGGGTGCGCGAGCTCGCCGGCCGCTGGAAGTCGAATGAGGCGCCGCGACCACCTCGGCGGTGCTTATAAACAGCCGATCCGCTCGGCGGGGGCTATTTTCGGCCACTTGGCTCGTGCGCACGGCCTCCCGGATGTGCCGGGCGGGTGCGCGAGCTCGCCGGCCGCTGGAAGTCGAATGAGGCGCCGCGACCACCTCCGCGGTGCTTATAAACAGCCGATCCGCTCGGCGGGGGCTATTTTCGGCCACTTGGCTCGTGCGCACGGCCTCCCGGATGTGCCAGGCGGGTGCGCGAGCTCGCTGGCGGCTGGAAGTCGAATGAGGCGCCGCGACCACCTCCGCGGTGCTTATAAACAGCCGATCCGCTCGGCGGGGGCTATTTTCGGCCACTTGGCTCGTGCGCACGGCCTCCCGGATGTGCCGGGCGGGTGCGCGAGCTCGCCGGCCGCTGGAAGTCGAATGAGGCGCCGCGACCACCTCCGCGGTGCTTATAAACAGCCGATCCGCTCGGCGGGGGCTATTTTCGGCCACTTGGCTCGTGCGCACGGCCTCCCGGATGTGCCGGGCGGGTGCGCGAGCTCGCCGGCCGCTGGAAGTCGAATGAGGCGCCGCGACCACCTCCGCGGTGCTTATAAACAGCCGATCCGCTCGGCGGGGGCTATTTTCGGCCACTTGGCTCGTGCGCACGGCCTCCCGGATGTGCCGGGCGGGTGCGCGAGCTTGCCGGCCGCTGGAAGTCGAATGAGGCGCCGCGACCACCTCCGCGGTGCTTATAAACAGCCGATCCGCTCGGCGGGGGCTATTTTCGGCCACTTGGCTCGTGCGCACGGCCTCCCGGATGTGCCGGGCGGGTGCGCGAGCTCGCCGGCCGCTGGAAGTCGAATGAGGCGCCGCGACCACCTCCGCGGTGCTTATAAACAGCCGATCCGCTCGGCGGGGGCTATTTTCGGCCACTTGGCTCGTGCGCACGGCCTCCCGGATGTGCCGGGCGGGTGCGCGAGCTCGCCGGCCGCTGGAAGTCGAATGAGGCGCCGCGACCACCTCCGCGGTGCTTATAAACTGCCGATCCGCTCGGCGGGGGCTATTTTCGGCCACTTGGCTCGTGCGCACGGCCTTCCGGATGTGCCGCGCGGGTGCGCGAGCTCGCCGGCCGCTGGAAGTCGAATGAGGCGCCGCGACCACCTCCGCGGTGCTTATAAACAGCCGATCCGCTCGGCGGGGGCTATTTTCGGCCACTTGGCTCGTGCGCACGGCCTCCCGGATGTGCCGGGCGGGTGCGCGAGCTCGCCGGCCGCTGGAAGTCGAATGAGGCGCCGCGACCACCTCCGCGGTGCTTATAAACAGCCGATCCGCTCGGCGGGGGCTATTTTCGGCCACTTGGCTCGTGCGCACGGCCTCCCGGATGTGCCGGGCGGGTGCGCGAGCTCGCCGGCCGCTGGAAGTCGAATGAGGCGCCGCGACCACCTCCGCGGTGCTTATAAACAGCCGATCCGCTCGGCGGGGGCTATTTTCGGCCACTTGGCTCGTGCGCACGGCCTCCCGGATGTGCCGGGCGGGTGCGCGAGCTCGCCGGCCGCTGGAAGTCGAATGAGGCGCCGCGACCACCTCCGCGGTGCTTATAAACAGCCGATCCGCTCCGCGGGGGCTATTTTCGGCCACTTGGCTCGTGCGCACGGCCTCCCGGATGTGCCGGGCGGGTGCGCGAGCTCGCCGGCCGCTGGAAGTCCAATGAGGCGCCGCGACCACCTCCGCGGTGCTTATAAACAGCCGATCCGCTCGGCGGGGGCTATTTTCGGCCACTTGGCTCGTGCGCACGGCCTCCCGGATGTGCCGGGCGGGTGCGCGAGCTCGCCGGCCGCTGGAAGTCGAATGAGGCGCCGCGACCACCTCCGCGGTGCTTATAAACAGCCGATCCGCTCGGCGGGGGCTATTTTCGGCCACTTGGCTCGTGCGCACGGCCTCCCGGATGTGCCGGGCGGGTGCGCGAGCTCGCCGGCCGCTGGAAGTCGAATGAGGCGCCGCGACCACCTCCGCGGTGCTTATAAACTGCCGATCCGCTCGGCGGGGGCTATTTTCGGCCACTTGGCTCGTGCGCACGGCCTCCCGGATGTGCCGGGCGGGTGCGCGAGCTCGCCGGCCGCTGGAAGTCGAATGAGGCGCCGCGACCACCTCCGCGGTGCTTATAAACAGCCGATCCGCTCGGCGGGGGCTATTTTCGGCCACTTGGCTCGTGCGCACGGCCTCCCGGATGTGCCGGGCGGGTGCGCGAGCTCGCCGGCCGCTGGAAGTCGAATGAGGCGCCGCGACCACCTCCGCGGTGCTTATAAACAGCCGATCCGCTCGGCGGGGGCTATTTTCGGCCACTTGGCTCGTGCGCACGGCCTCCCGGATGTGCCGGGCGGGTGCGCGAGCTCGCCGGCCGCTGGAAGTCGAATGAGGCGCCCGACCACCTCCGCGGTGCTTATAAACAGCCGATCCGCTCGGCGGGGGCTATTTTCTGGCACTTGGCTCGTGCGCACGGCCTCCCGGATGTGCCGGGCGGGCGCGCGAGCTCGCCGGCCGCTGGAAGTCGAATGAGGCGCCGCGACCACCTCCGCGGTGCTTATAAACAGCCGATCCGCTCGGCGGGGGCTATTTTCGGCCACTTGGCTCGTGCGCACGGCCTCCCGGATGTGCCGGGCGGGTGCGCGAGCTCGCCGGCCGCTGGAAGTCCAATGAGGCGCCGCGATCTCCTCCGCGGTGCTTATAAAGTGCCGATCCGCTCGGCTTGGAGCTATTTCCGGCCTCCCGTTGGTGCCGGGCGGCGTGCGCGAGCTCGCCGGCCGCGATCTCCTCCGCGGTGCTTATAAACAGCAGCATGCGCACGGCCTCCCGGAATTTGAACACATTTCGTCAATAAATTTCGCATATTGAATTTTGAAGTTTAATATAATGCAACAATTGAGCTCGACTTATACAAAGGATATATCATAAAATCGTAAATTTCCGTCGAATTTTAGGGGGTCGACTTATACACCGAGTCGACCTGTACACCGGCAAATACGGTAAATACGATTAAATAAAATGATACGACTGGCATAAAAACAAATATAAACCACATAAAAATAAAAGTCACCATTACGTTGAATTATTGGGAGCACCGAGCTTGTTTCTCAGAAACGAGCCGGTCCCATCCAGGCGTAATCGGAGACAATGAAACCCGAAGTGGTTAAGGTTTGTCTTTTAATGCAGGATGCTTGGTCTCCATGTGCCGAAGCAGTTTTGAAGGCTTCATTGGCTCGCTCGCTAGTTTCAGGGGCGATTGTGTCTATAAAATGCAAAATGTTGGGTCACCTCACGGCTTATGGCCATACTACCCTGAGAACGCCCGATCTCGTCCGATCTCGGAAGCTAAGCAGGGTCGGGCCTGGTTAGTACTTGGATGGGAGACTGCCTGGGAATACCAGATGCTGTAAGCTTTTTCTTTTTCTTATGTGCACTTCAATCGTTTAAGAAGCTATTTTTTACAACACCCATCACGAATGGCATCCGGAAACAGCAAGCCTAATTTAAACTCCGACATTGAAACTATAACACGAGTTTGAAAGCTATATTATGTGGTGACATCCACAGCATTGTAGTTAAATTTTTTACCACTAGAGAGCAGACTATGTACAGTGAGCATGGCTCCCTGTGAACTCAAAGCAGCAGGCTTGACTTGTAAAAGAACCCAACACAACACTTCCATGAAGTGTTTTTAAACTTTTCAAGGCATTTATTTTGATTCAGCAAAATGCAGGTCGCAACGGCAAATTCGTGCTACCGCATAAAAAGCTGTCAATAACTTTTCATGATAGCCATGTTTCCAGAAAACACCAAAAGCCTTGGAAGAAAGCCTGTTTCGGCCCTGGTTGTAAAAAAAAACAAAAAAAAACAAAAGGGAAGGGTGACCGTCCGGGAATACCAGGTGCTGAAAGCCTTTTTTTTTTTTTTTTTCCCACGTCAATTGTGAAAGGAAACTTTTACCACAGCCATCAAGTCCCGCCGCTGCTTGGCATGGTTTCAGGGGCGATTGCGTCTATAAAATGAAAAATTCTGAGCGGTCTCACGGCTTACGGCCATACTACCCTGAGAGCGCCCGATCTCGTCCGATCTCGGAGGCTAAGCAGGGTCGGGCCTGGTAAGTACTTGGATGGGAGACCGCCTGGGAATACCATTTACCGTAAGCTTTTTTTTTTTTTTTCTTATGTGCACTTCAATCGTTTAAGCCAAGAACTTTTTACAGCACCCATCACGAATGGCATTCGGAAACTGCAAGCCTAGTTTGAACTCCGACACTGAAACTACAACACGAGTTTAAAACCTACATTGTGTGGCGACAGCCATAGCATTGCAGTTCACGTTTTTACCGCTAGAGGACAGACTATGTACAGTGAATAAAGAGCATGGCTCCCTGTGAACTCAAAGCAGCAGTCTTTACTTGTAAAAGAACCCAGCACAACACATTGCGCTTCCATGTAGTGTTTTTACCTTTTTCATGACATTTATTTTGATACAGCCAAATGCAGGTTTTGTGCACTTCACTTTTCCGTTGGGCATTCGCGTAGAACCCTATTCCAGTTACGGCCAGATTCTTTTAGACTAGTGGTCCCCAAACTTTCTTGCGCCACGGACCGGCTACGCGTCAGAAATATTTTTGCGGACCTGCCTTTATATATATAAATAAACAATAAATCTATATAAATAAATACTACATTTATAATAAATATATATAAATAGGATTAAATAAAATGATACGACTGGCATAAAAACAAATATAAACCACATAAAAATAAAAGTCACCATTACGTTGAATTATTGGGAGCACCGAGCTTGTTTCTCAGAAACGAGCCGGTCCCATCCAGGCGTAATCGGAGACAATGAAACCCGAAGTGGTTAAGGTTTGTCTTTTAATGCAGGATGCTTGGTCTCCATGTGCCGAAGCAGTTTTGAAGGCTTCATTGGCTCGCTCGCTAGTTTCAGGGGCGATTGTGTCTATAAAATGCAAAATGTTGGGTCACCTCACGGCTTACGGCCATACTACCCTGAGAACGCCCGATCTCGTCCGATCTCGGAAGCTAAGCAGGGTCGGGCCTGGTTAGTACTTGGATGGGAGACCGCCTGGGAATACCAGGTGCTGTAAGCTTTTTCTTTTTCTTATGTGCACTTCAATCGTTTAAGAAGCTATTTTTTACAACACCCATCACGAATGGCATCCGGAAACAGCAAGCCTAATTTAAACTCCGACATTGAAACTATAACACGAGTTTGAAAGCTATATTATGTGGTGACATCCACAGCATTGTAGTTAAATTTTTTACCACTAGAGAGCAGACTATGTACAGTGAGCATGGCTCCCTGTGAACTCAAAGCAGCAGGCTTGACTTGTAAAAGAACCCAACACAACACTTCCATGAAGTGTTTTTAAACTTTTCAAGGCATTTATTTTGATTCAGCAAAATGCAGGTCGCAACGGCAAATTCGTGCTACCGCATAAAAAGCTGTCAATAACTTTTCATGATAGCCATGTTTCCAGAAAACACCAAAAGCCTTGGAAGAAAGCCTGTTTCGGCCCTGGTTGTAAAAAAAACAAAAAAAAACAAAAGGGAAGGGTGACCGTCCGGGAATACCAGGTGCTGAAAGCCTTTTTTTTTTTTTTTTCCCACGTCAATTGTGAAAGGAAACTTTTACCACAGCCATCAAGTCCCGCCGCTGCTTGGCATGGTTTCAGGGGCGATTGTGTCTATAAAATGAAAAATTCTGAGCGGTCTCACGGCTTACGGCAATACTACCCTGAGAGCGCCCGCTCTCGTCCGATCTCGGAGGCTAAGCAGGGTCGGGCCTGGTTAGTACTTGGATGGGAGACCGCCTGGGAATACCAGTTACCGTAAGCTTTTTTTTTTTTTTTTTTCTTATGTGCACTTCAATCGTTTAAGCCAAGAACTTTTTACAGCACCCATCACGAATGGCATTCGGAAACTGCAAGCCTAGTTTGAACTCCGACACTGAAACTACAACACGAGTTTAAAACCTACATTGTGTGGCGACAGCCATAGCATTGCAGTTCACGTTTTTACCGCTAGAGGACAGACTATGTACAGTGAATAAAGAGCATGGCTCCCTGTGAACTCAAAGCAGCAGTCTTTACTTGTAAAAGAACCCAGCACAACACATTGCGCTTCCATGTAGTGTTTTTACCTTTTTCATGACATTTATTTTGATACAGCCAAATGCAGGTTTTGTGCACTTCACTTTTCCGTTGGGCATTCGCGTAGAACCCTATTCCAGTTACGGCCAGATTCTTTTAGACTAGTGGTCCCCAAACTTTCTTGCGCCACGGACCGGCTACGCGTCAGAAATATTTTTGCGGACCTGCCTTTATATATATAAATAAACAATAAATCTATATAAATAAATACTACATTTATAATAAATATATATAAATAGGATTAAATAAAATGATACGACTGGCATAAAAACAAATATAAACCACATAAAAATAAAAGTCACCATTACGTTGAATTATTGGGAGCACCGAGCTTGTTTCTCAGAAACGAGCCGGTCCCATCCAGGCGTAATCGGAGACAATGAAACCCGAAGTGGTTAAGGTTTGTCTTTTAATGCAGGATGCTTGGTCTCCATGTGCCGAAGCAGTTTTGAAGGCTTCATTGGCTCGCTCGCTAGTTTCAGGGGCGATTGTGTCTATAAAATGCAAAATGTTGGGTCACCTCACGGCTTACGGCCATACTACCCTGAGAACGCCCGATCTCGTCCGATCTCGGAAGCTAAGCAGGGTCGGGCCTGGTTAGTACTTGGATGGGAGACCGCCTGGGAATACCAGGTGCTGTAAGCTTTTTCTTTTTCTTATGTGCACTTCAATCGTTTAAGAAGCTATTTTTTACAACACCCATCACGAATGGCATCCGGAAACAGCAAGCCTAATTTAAACTCCGACATTGAAACTATAACACGAGTTTGAAAGCTATATTATGTGGTGACATCCACAGCATTGTAGTTAAATTTTTTACCGCTAGAGAGCAGACTATGTACAGTGAGCATGGCTCCCTGTGAACTCAAAGCAGCAGGCTTGACTTGTAAAAGAACCCAACACAACACTTCCATGAAGTGTTTTTAAACTTTTCAAGGCATTTATTTTGATTCAGCAAAATGCAGGTCGCAACGGCAAATTCGTGCTACCGCATAAAAAGCTGTCAATAACTTTTCATGATAGCCATGTTTCCAGAAAACACCAAAAGCCTTGGAAGAAAGCCTGTTTCGGCCCTGGTTGTAAAAAAAACAAAAAAAAACAAAAGGGAAGGGTGACCGTCCGGGAATACCAGGTGCTGAAAGCCTTTTTTTTTTTTTTTCCCCACGTCAATTGTGAAAGGAAACTTTTACCACAGCCATCAAGTCCCGCCGCTGCTTGGCATGGTTTCAGGGGCGATTGTGTCTATAAAATGAAAAATTCTGAGCGGTCTCACGGCTTACGGCAATACTACCCTGAGAGCGCCCGCTCTCGTCCGATCTCGGAGGCTAAGCAGGGTCGGGCCTGGTTAGTACTTGGATGGGAGACCGCCTGGGAATACCAGTTACTGTAAGCTTTTTTTTTTTTTTTTTTTCTTATGTGCACTTCAATCGTTTAAGCCAAGAACTTTTTACAGCACCCATCACGAATGGCATTCGGAAACTGCAAGCCTAGTTTGAACTCCGACACTGAAACTACAACACGAGTTTAAAACCTACATTGTGTGGCGACAGCCATAGCATTGCAGTTCACGTTTTTACCGCTAGAGGACAGACTATGTACAGTGAATAAAGAGCATGGCTCCCTGTGAACTCAAAGCAGCAGTCTTTACTTGTAAAAGAACCCAGCACAACACATTGCGCTTCCATGTAGTGTTTTTACCTTTTTCATGACATTTATTTTGATACAGCCAAATGCAGGTTTTGTGCACTTCACTTTTCCGTTGGGCATTCGCGTAGAACCCTATTCCAGTTACGGCCAGATTCTTTTAGACTAGTGGTCCCCAAACTTTCTTGCGCCACGGACCGGCTACGCGTCAGAAATATTTTTGCGGACCTGCCTTTATATATATAAATAAACAATAAATCTATATAAATAAATACTACATTTATAATAAGTATATATACCGTATTTGCCGGTGTATTGGTCGACCTTTTTCGATCCAAAATCGACCGAAAAAAATCGACCTCGACTTATACACCGAGTCATAAAATTTAACTTCGTATTCATCGCTTCAAATGTGATGGTAACCAAGGCCGTTTCTCATGCATCTCATTGTGCGTTGCACTTAGAAAATTTGAACCGGGCGGCGTGCGCGAGTGCGCGGCCCGCTGGAAGTCGAATGAGGCGCCGCGACCACCTCCGCGGTGCTTATAAACAGCCGATCCGCTCGGCGGGGGCTATTTTCGGCCACTTGGCTCGTGCGCACGGCCTCCCGGATGTGCCGGGCGGGTGCGCGAGCTCGCCGGCCGCTGGAAGTCGAATGAGGCGCCGCGACCACCTCCGCGGTGCTTATAAACAGCCGATCCGCTCGGCGGGGGCTATTTTCGGCCACTTGGCTCGTGCGCACGGCCTCCCGGATGTGCCGGGCGGGTGCGCGAGCTCGCCGGCCGCTGGAAGTCGAATGAGGCGCCGCGACCACCTCCGCGGTGCTTATAAACAGCCGATCCGCTCGGCGGGGGCTATTTTCGGCCACTTGGCTCGTGCGCACGGCCTCCCGGATGTGCCGGGCGGGTGCGCGAGCTCGCCGGCCGCTGGAAGTCGAATGAGGCGCCGCGACCACCTCCGCGGTGCTTATAAACAGCCGATCCGCTCGGCGGGGGCTATTTTCGGCCACTTGGCTCGTGCGCACGGCCTCCCGGATGTGCCGGGCGGGTGCGCGAGCTCGCCGGCCGCTGGAAGTCGAATGAGGCGCCGCGACCACCTCCGCGGTGCTTATAAACAGCCGATCCGCTCGGCGGGGGCTATTTTCGGCCACTTGGCTCGTGCGCACGGCCTCCCGGATGTGCCGGGCGGGTGCGCGAGCTCGCCGGCCGCTGGAAGTCGAATGAGGCGCCGCGACCACCTCCGCGGTGCTTATAAACAGCCGATCCGCTCGGCGGGGGCTATTTTCGGCCACTTGGCTCGTGCGCACGGCCTCCCGGATGTGCCGGGCGGGTGCGCGAGCTCGCCGGCCGCTGGAAGTCGAATGAGGCGCCGCGACCACCTCCGCGGTGCTTATAAACAGCCGATCCGCTCGGCGGGGGCTATTTTCGGCCACTTGGCTCGTGCGCACGGCCTCCCGGATGTGCCGGGCGGGTGCGCGAGCTCGCCGGCCGCTGGAAGTCGAATGAGGCGCCGCGACCACCTCCGCGGTGCTTATAAACAGCCGATCCGCTGGGCGGGGGCTATATTCGGCCACTTGGCTCGTGCGCACGGCCTCCCGGATGTGCCGGGCGGGTGCGCGAGCTCGCCGGCCGCTGGAAGTCGAATGAGGCGCCGCGACCACCTCCGCGGTGCTTTTAAACAGCCGATCCGCTCGGCGGGGGCTATTTTCGGCCACTTGGCTCGTGCGCACGGCCTCCCGGATGTGCCGGGCGGGTGCGCGAGCTCGCCGGCCGCTGGAAGTCGAATGAGGCGCCGCGACCACCTCCGCGGTGCTTATAAACAGCCGATCCGCTCGGCGGGGGCTATTTTCGGCCACTTGGCTCGTGCGCACGGCCTCCCGGATGTGCCGGGCGGGTGCGCGAGCTCGCCGGCCGCTGGAAGTCGAATGAGGCGCCGCGACCACCTCCGCGGTGCTTATAAACTGCCGATCCGCTCGGCGGGGGCTATTTTCGGCCACTTGGCTCGTGCGCACGGCCTCCCGGATGTGCCGGGCGGGTGCGCGAGCTCGCCGGCCGCTGGAAGTCGAATGAGGCGCCGCGACCACCTCCGCGGTGCTTATAAACAGCCGATCCGCTCGGCGGGGGCTATTTTCGGCCACTTGGCTCGTGCGCACGGCCTCCCGGATGTGCCGGGCGGGTGCGCGAGCTCGCCGGCCGCTGGAAGTCGAATGAGGCGCCGCGACCACCTCCGCGGTGCTTATAAACAGCCGATCCGCTCGGCGGGGGCTATTTTCGGCCACTTGGCTCGTGCGCACGGCCTCCCGGATGTGCCGGGCGGGTGCGCGAGCTCGCCGGCCGCTGGAAGTCGAATGAGGCGCCCGACCACCTCCGCGGTGCTTATAAACAGCCGATCCGCTCGGCGGGGGCTATTTTCTGGCACTTGGCTCGTGCGCACGGCCTCCCGGATGTGCCGGGCGGGCGCGCGAGCTCGCCGGCCGCTGGAAGTCGAATGAGGCGCCGCGACCACCTCCGCGGTGCTTATAAACAGCCGATCCGCTCGGCGGGGGCTATTTTCGGCCACTTGGCTCGTGCGCACGGCCTCCCGGATGTGCCGGGCGGGTGCGCGAGCTCGCCGGCCGCTGGAAGTCCAATGAGGCGCCGCGATCTCCTCCGCGGTGCTTATAAAGTGCCGATCCGCTCGGCTTGGAGCTATTTCCGGCCTCCCGTTGGTGCCGGGCGGCGTGCGCGAGCTCGCCGGCCGCGATCTCCTCCGCGGTGCTTATAAACAGCAGCATGCGCACGGCCTCCCGGAATTTGAACACATTTCGTCAATAAATTTCGCATATTGAATTTTGAAGTTTAATATAATGCAACAATTGAGCTCGACTTATACAAAGGATATATCATAAAATCGTAAATTTCCGTCGAATTTTAGGGGGTCGACTTATACACCGAGTCGACCTGTACACCGGCAAATACGGTAAATACGATTAAATAAAATGATACGACTGGCATAAAAACAAATATAAACCACATAAAAATAAAAGTCACCATTACGTTGAATTATTGGGAGCACCGAGCTTGTTTCTCAGAAACGAGCCGGTCCCATCCAGGCGTAATCGGAGACAATGAAACCCGAAGTGGTTAAGGTTTGTCTTTTAATGCAGGATGCTTGGTCTCCATGTGCCGAAGCAGTTTTGAAGGCTTCATTGGCTCGCTCGCTAGTTTCAGGGGCGATTGTGTCTATAAAATGCAAAATGTTGGGTCACCTCACGGCTTATGGCCATACTACCCTGAGAACGCCCGATCTCGTCCGATCTCGGAAGCTAAGCAGGGTCGGGCCTGGTTAGTACTTGGATGGGAGACCGCCTGGGAATACCAGATGCTGTAAGCTTTTTCTTTTTCTTATGTGCACTTCAATCGTTTAAGAAGCTATTTTTTACAACACCCATCACGAATGGCATCCGGAAACAGCAAGCCTAATTTAAACTCCGACATTGAAACTATAACACGAGTTTGAAAGCTATATTATGTGGTGACATCCACAGCATTGTAGTTAAATTTTTTACCACTAGAGAGCAGACTATGTACAGTGAGCATGGCTCCCTGTGAACTCAAAGCAGCAGGCTTGACTTGTAAAAGAACCCAACACAACACTTCCATGAAGTGTTTTTAAACTTTTCAAGGCATTTATTTTGATTCAGCAAAATGCAGGTCGCAACGGCAAATTCGTGCTACCGCATAAAAAGCTGTCAATAACTTTTCATGATAGCCATGTTTCCAGAAAACACCAAAAGCCTTGGAAGAAAGCCTGTTTCGGCCCTGGTTGTAAAAAAAAACAAAAAAAAACAAAAGGGAAGGGTGACCGTCCGGGAATACCAGGTGCTGAAAGCCTTTTTTTTTTTTTTTTTCCCACGTCAATTGTGAAAGGAAACTTTTACCACAGCCATCAAGTCCCGCCGCTGCTTGGCATGGTTTCAGGGGCGATTGCGTCTATAAAATGAAAAATTCTGAGCGGTCTCACGGCTTACGGCCATACTACCCTGAGAGCGCCCGATCTCGTCCGATCTCGGAGGCTAAGCAGGGTCGGGCCTGGTAAGTACTTGGATGGGAGACCGCCTGGGAATACCATTTACCGTAAGCTTTTTTTTTTTTTTTCTTATGTGCACTTCAATCGTTTAAGCCAAGAACTTTTTACAGCACCCATCACGAATGGCATTCGGAAACTGCAAGCCTAGTTTGAACTCCGACACTGAAACTACAACACGAGTTTAAAACCTACATTGTGTGGCGACAGCCATAGCATTGCAGTTCACGTTTTTACCGCTAGAGGACAGACTATGTACAGTGAATAAAGAGCATGGCTCCCTGTGAACTCAAAGCAGCAGTCTTTACTTGTAAAAGAACCCAGCACAACACATTGCGCTTCCATGTAGTGTTTTTACCTTTTTCATGACATTTATTTTGATACAGCCAAATGCAGGTTTTGTGCACTTCACTTTTCCGTTGGGCATTCGCGTAGAACCCTATTCCAGTTACGGCCAGATTCTTTTAGACTAGTGGTCCCCAAACTTTCTTGCGCCACGGACCGGCTACGCGTCAGAAATATTTTTGCGGACCTGCCTTTATATATATAAATAAACAATAAATCTATATAAATAAATACTACATTTATAATAAATATATATAAATAGGATTAAATAAAATGATACGACTGGCATAAAAACAAATATAAACCACATAAAAATAAAAGTCACCATTACGTTGAATTATTGGGAGCACCGAGCTTGTTTCTCAGAAACGAGCCGGTCCCATCCAGGCGTAATCGGAGACAATGAAACCCGAAGTGGTTAAGGTTTGTCTTTTAATGCAGGATGCTTGGTCTCCATGTGCCGAAGCAGTTTTGAAGGCTTCATTGGCTCGCTCGCTAGTTTCAGGGGCGATTGTGTCTATAAAATGCAAAATGTTGGGTCACCTCACGGCTTACGGCCATACTACCCTGAGAACGCCCGATCTCGTCCGATCTCGGAAGCTAAGCAGGGTCGGGCCTGGTTAGTACTTGGATGGGAGACCGCCTGGGAATACCAGGTGCTGTAAGCTTTTTCTTTTTCTTATGTGCACTTCAATCGTTTAAGAAGCTATTTTTTACAACACCCATCACGAATGGCATCCGGAAACAGCAAGCCTAATTTAAACTCCGACATTGAAACTATAACACGAGTTTGAAAGCTATATTATGTGGTGACATCCACAGCATTGTAGTTAAATTTTTTACCACTAGAGAGCAGACTATGTACAGTGAGCATGGCTCCCTGTGAACTCAAAGCAGCAGGCTTGACTTGTAAAAGAACCCAACACAACACTTCCATGAAGTGTTTTTAAACTTTTCAAGGCATTTATTTTGATTCAGCAAAATGCAGGTCGCAACGGCAAATTCGTGCTACCGCATAAAAAGCTGTCAATAACTTTTCATGATAGCCATGTTTCCAGAAAACACCAAAAGCCTTGGAAGAAAGCCTGTTTCGGCCCTGGTTGTAAAAAAAACAAAAAAAAACAAAAGGGAAGGGTGACCGTCCGGGAATACCAGGTGCTGAAAGCCTTTTTTTTTTTTTTTTCCCACGTCAATTGTGAAAGGAAACTTTTACCACAGCCATCAAGTCCCGCCGCTGCTTGGCATGGTTTCAGGGGCGATTGTGTCTATAAAATGAAAAATTCTGAGCGGTCTCACGGCTTACGGCAATACTACCCTGAGAGCGCCCGCTCTCGTCCGATCTCGGAGGCTAAGCAGGGTCGGGCCTGGTTAGTACTTGGATGGGAGACCGCCTGGGAATACCAGTTACCGTAAGCTTTTTTTTTTTTTTTTTTCTTATGTGCACTTCAATCGTTTAAGCCAAGAACTTTTTACAGCACCCATCACGAATGGCATTCGGAAACTGCAAGCCTAGTTTGAACTCCGACACTGAAACTACAACACGAGTTTAAAACCTACATTGTGTGGCGACAGCCATAGCATTGCAGTTCACGTTTTTACCGCTAGAGGACAGACTATGTACAGTGAATAAAGAGCATGGCTCCCTGTGAACTCAAAGCAGCAGTCTTTACTTGTAAAAGAACCCAGCACAACACATTGCGCTTCCATGTAGTGTTTTTACCTTTTTCATGACATTTATTTTGATACAGCCAAATGCAGGTTTTGTGCACTTCACTTTTCCGTTGGGCATTCGCGTAGAACCCTATTCCAGTTACGGCCAGATTCTTTTAGACTAGTGGTCCCCAAACTTTCTTGCGCCACGGACCGGCTACGCGTCAGAAATATTTTTGCGGACCTGCCTTTATATATATAAATAAACAATAAATCTATATAAATAAATACTACATTTATAATAAATATATATAAATAGGATTAAATAAAATGATACGACTGGCATAAAAACAAATATAAACCACATAAAAATAAAAGTCACCATTACGTTGAATTATTGGGAGCACCGAGCTTGTTTCTCAGAAACGAGCCGGTCCCATCCAGGCGTAATCGGAGACAATGAAACCCGAAGTGGTTAAGGTTTGTCTTTTAATGCAGGATGCTTGGTCTCCATGTGCCGAAGCAGTTTTGAAGGCTTCATTGGCTCGCTCGCTAGTTTCAGGGGCGATTGTGTCTATAAAATGCAAAATGTTGGGTCACCTCACGGCTTACGGCCATACTACCCTGAGAACGCCCGATCTCGTCCGATCTCGGAAGCTAAGCAGGGTCGGGCCTGGTTAGTACTTGGATGGGAGACCGCCTGGGAATACCAGGTGCTGTAAGCTTTTTCTTTTTCTTATGTGCACTTCAATCGTTTAAGAAGCTATTTTTTACAACACCCATCACGAATGGCATCCGGAAACAGCAAGCCTAATTTAAACTCCGACATTGAAACTATAACACGAGTTTGAAAGCTATATTATGTGGTGACATCCACAGCATTGTAGTTAAATTTTTTACCGCTAGAGAGCAGACTATGTACAGTGAGCATGGCTCCCTGTGAACTCAAAGCAGCAGGCTTGACTTGTAAAAGAACCCAACACAACACTTCCATGAAGTGTTTTTAAACTTTTCAAGGCATTTATTTTGATTCAGCAAAATGCAGGTCGCAACGGCAAATTCGTGCTACCGCATAAAAAGCTGTCAATAACTTTTCATGATAGCCATGTTTCCAGAAAACACCAAAAGCCTTGGAAGAAAGCCTGTTTCGGCCCTGGTTGTAAAAAAAACAAAAAAAAACAAAAGGGAAGGGTGACCGTCCGGGAATACCAGGTGCTGAAAGCCTTTTTTTTTTTTTTTCCCCACGTCAATTGTGAAAGGAAACTTTTACCACAGCCATCAAGTCCCGCCGCTGCTTGGCATGGTTTCAGGGGCGATTGTGTCTATAAAATGAAAAATTCTGAGCGGTCTCACGGCTTACGGCAATACTACCCTGAGAGCGCCCGCTCTCGTCCGATCTCGGAGGCTAAGCAGGGTCGGGCCTGGTTAGTACTTGGATGGGAGACCGCCTGGGAATACCAGTTACTGTAAGCTTTTTTTTTTTTTTTTTTTCTTATGTGCACTTCAATCGTTTAAGCCAAGAACTTTTTACAGCACCCATCACGAATGGCATTCGGAAACTGCAAGCCTAGTTTGAACTCCGACACTGAAACTACAACACGAGTTTAAAACCTACATTGTGTGGCGACAGCCATAGCATTGCAGTTCACGTTTTTACCGCTAGAGGACAGACTATGTACAGTGAATAAAGAGCATGGCTCCCTGTGAACTCAAAGCAGCAGTCTTTACTTGTAAAAGAACCCAGCACAACACATTGCGCTTCCATGTAGTGTTTTTACCTTTTTCATGACATTTATTTTGATACAGCCAAATGCAGGTTTTGTGCACTTCACTTTTCCGTTGGGCATTCGCGTAGAACCCTATTCCAGTTACGGCCAGATTCTTTTAGACTAGTGGTCCCCAAACTTTCTTGCGCCACGGACCGGCTACGCGTCAGAAATATTTTTGCGGACCTGCCTTTATATATATAAATAAACAATAAATCTATATAAATAAATACTACATTTATAATAAGTATATATACCGTATTTGCCGGTGTATTGGTCGACCTTTTTCGATCCAAAATCGACCGAAAAAAATCGACCTCGACTTATACACCGAGTCATAAAATTTAACTTCGTATTCATCGCTTCAAATGTGATGGTAACCAAGGCCGTTTCTCATGCATCTCATTGTGCGTTGCACTTAGAAAATTTGAACCGGGCGGCGTGCGCGAGTGCGCGGCCCGCTGGAAGTCGAATGAGGCGCCGCGACCACCTCCGCGGTGCTTATAAACAGCCGATCCGCTCGGCGGGGGCTATTTTCGGCCACTTGGCTCGTGCGCACGGCCTCCCGGATGTGCCGGGCGGGTGCGCGAGCTCGCCGGCCGCTGGAAGTCGAATGAGGCGCCGCGACCACCTCCGCGGTGCTTATAAACAGCCGATCCGCTCGGCGGGGGCTATTTTCGGCCACTTGGCTCGTGCGCACGGCCTCCCGGATGTGCCGGGCGGGTGCGCGAGCTCGCCGGCCGCTGGAAGTCGAATGAGGCGCCGCGACCACCTCCGCGGTGCTTATAAACAGCCGATCCGCTCGGCGGGGGCTATTTTCGGCCACTTGGCTCGTGCGCACGGCCTCCCGGATGTGCCGGGCGGGTGCGCGAGCTCGCCGGCCGCTGGAAGTCGAATGAGGCGCCGCGACCACCTCCGCGGTGCTTATAAACAGCCGATCCGCTCGGCGGGGGCTATTTTCGGCCACTTGGCTCGTGCGCACGGCCTCCCGGATGTGCCGGGCGGGTGCGCGAGCTCGCCGGCCGCTGGAAGTCGAATGAGGCGCCGCGACCACCTCCGCGGTGCTTATAAACAGCCGATCCGCTCGGCGGGGGCTATTTTCGGCCACTTGGCTCGTGCGCACGGCCTCCCGGATGTGCCGGGCGGGTGCGCGAGCTCGCCGGCCGCTGGAAGTCGAATGAGGCGCCGCGACCACCTCCGCGGTGCTTATAAACAGCCGATCCGCTCGGCGGGGGCTATTTTCGGCCACTTGGCTCGTGCGCACGGCCTCCCGGATGTGCCGGGCGGGTGCGCGAGCTCGCCGGCCGCTGGAAGTCGAATGAGGCGCCGCGACCACCTCCGCGGTGCTTATAAACAGCCGATCCGCTCGGCGGGGGCTATTTTCGGCCACTTGGCTCGTGCGCACGGCCTCCCGGATGTGCCGGGCGGGTGCGCGAGCTCGCCGGCCGCTGGAAGTCGAATGAGGCGCCGCGACCACCTCCGCGGTGCTTATAAACAGCCGATCCGCTGGGCGGGGGCTATATTCGGCCACTTGGCTCGTGCGCACGGCCTCCCGGATGTGCCGGGCGGGTGCGCGAGCTCGCCGGCCGCTGGAAGTCGAATGAGGCGCCGCGACCACCTCCGCGGTGCTTTTAAACAGCCGATCCGCTCGGCGGGGGCTATTTTCGGCCACTTGGCTCGTGCGCACGGCCTCCCGGATGTGCCGGGCGGGTGCGCGAGCTCGCCGGCCGCTGGAAGTCGAATGAGGCGCCGCGACCACCTCCGCGGTGCTTATAAACAGCCGATCCGCTCGGCGGGGGCTATTTTCGGCCACTTGGCTCGTGCGCACGGCCTCCCGGATGTGCCGGGCGGGTGCGCGAGCTCGCCGGCCGCTGGAAGTCCAATGAGGCGCCGCGATGTCCTCCGCGGTGCTTATAAAGTGCCGATCCGCTCGGCTTGGAGCTATTTCCGGCCTCCCGTTGGTGCCGGGCGGCGTGCGCGAGCTCGCCGGCCGCGATCTCCTCCGCGGTGCTTATAAACAGCAGCATGCGCACGGCCTCCCGGAATTTGAACACATTTCGTCAATAAATTTCGCATATTGAATTTTGAAGTTTAATATAATGCAACAATTGAGCTCGACTTATACAAAGGATATATCATAAAATCGTAAATTTCCGTCGAATTTTAGGGGGTCGACTTATACACCGAGTCGACCTGTACACCGGCAAATACGGTAAATACGATTAAATAAAATGATACGACTGGCATAAAAACAAATATAAACCACATAAAAATAAAAGTCACCATTACGTTGAATTATTGGGAGCACCGAGCTTGTTTCTAAGAAACGAGCCGGTCCCATCCAGGCGTAATCGGAGACAATGAAACCCGAAGTGGTTAAGGTTTGTCTTTTAATGCAGGATGCTTGGTCTCCATGTGCCGAAGCAGTTTTGAAGGCTTCATTGGCTCGCTCGCTAGTTTCAGGGGCGATTGTGTCTATAAAATGCAAAATGTTGGGTCACCTCACGGCTTACGGCCATACTACCCTGAGAACGCCCGATCTCGTCCGATCTCGGAAGCTAAGCAGGGTCGGGCCTGGTTAGTACTTGGATGGGAGACCGCCTGGGAATACCAGGTGCTGTAAGCTTTTTCTTTTTCTTATGTGCACTTCAATCGTTTAAGAAGCTATTTTTTACAACACCCATCACGAATGGCATCCGGAAACAGCAAGCCTAATTTAAACTCCGACATTGAAACTATAACACGAGTTTGAAAGCTATATTATGTGGTGACATCCACAGCATTGTAGTTAAATTTTTTACCGCTAGAGAGCAGACTATGTACAGTGAGCATGGCTCCCTGTGAACTCAAAGCAGCAGGCTTGACTTGTAAAAGAACCCAACACAACACTTCCATGAAGTGTTTTTAAACTTTTCAAGGCATTTATTTTGATTCAGCAAAATGCAGGTCGCAACGGCAAATTCGTGCTACCGCATAAAAAGCTGTCAATAACTTTTCATGATAGCCATGTTTCCAGAAAACACCAAAAGCCTTGGAAGAAAGCCTGTTTCGGCCCTGGTTGTAAAAAAAACAAAAAAAAACAAAAGGGAAGGGTGACCGTCCGGGAATACCAGGTGCTGAAAGCCTTTTTTTTTTTTTTTTTCCCACGTCAATTGTGAAAGGAAACTTTTACCACAGCCATCAAGTCCCGCCGCTGCTTGGCATGGTTTCAGGGGCGATTGTCAAAGTCAAAGTCAAAGTCAAAGTCAGCTTTATTGTCAATTTCTCCACATGCCAAAGACACACAAAGAAACCGAAATTTCGTTCCCCCCTATCCCACGGTGACAAGACATGGCTCACAACAGACAAACAAGTAAACAAGTATAACAAAAGCGTGCTGAATAAATAATGAATAAATAACACAACAACAACAATACTAAACAACAATAAATAAATAAATAAATAGGAGGAGCAGAAAAAAAAAGGAGCAAGTGCGCGTACAGCAGACATTCCCGAAAGTAGCGCAACAGTGCCGCACGCTACGCAGAAGGGGGTAGCGAGTTCAGGGCCCTAACAGCCTGGAGAAAGAAGCTGTTTGCGAGTCTGGTGGTGCGGGAGCGCAGGCTCCTGTACCTCTTCCCAAAGGGCAGAAGGTCAAACAAAGAGTGAGCCGGGTGACTCACATCTCTGGCAATCGAGGTGTCCTTGCGGGCGACATGGGAGGTGTAAATGTCCTTCAGGGAGGGTAGCGAAGCACCAATAATCTTACCAGCCGTATTCACTATGCGCTGCAGGGCCTTCAAGTTCTGTTCGGTGCAGTTACCACCCCAGACAGCGATGCAACTGGTGAGGACGCTCTCAATGGTGCCACGGTAAAATGTAGACAGGACTGCCTGAGGAGCACATGCACGCCTGAGCTTCCGCAGGAAGTACAAGCGGCGCTGAGCTTTCTTTGCCAGTGACGAGGTGTTTTCGGACCAGGAGAGGTCCTCACTGATGTGCACCCCCAGGAACTTGGTGCAGCTCACCCTCTCCACCACAGCACCGTCGATGATCAGCGGCAGGTGTGTTGTGTGACCCTTCCGGAAGTCAACAATCATTTCCTTGGTCTTATCGACGTTCAGCAGGAGGTTGTTGTCCCTGCACCACGTGGTCAGAAGGTCAACTTCCGACCTGTACCGAGTCTCGTCACCCTTCGTGATGAGACCCACCAGAGTCGTGTCGTCAGCAAACTTCACTATGCGGTTGTCGCTGTAGGTCGCAGTGCAGTCATGCGTCAGCAGGGTGAAGAGCAATGGACTGAGCACGCAGCCCTGGGGGGCTCACGTGCTCAGCGTGATGCTGGCGGAGATTTTGTCGCCAACACGCACCACCTGAGGCCTCTGACAGAGGAAGTCCAGTATCCAGTTGCAGAGGGAGGTACTGAGGCCCAGCTCGTCGAGTTTGCAGATGAGTCGCTGCGGCACAATGGTGTTGAAGGCAGAGCTGAAGTCCACAAACAGCAACCTCACATATGAGTCCTTTCTCTCCAGGTGGGTGAGGGCCGAGTGGAGGGCAGAGCAGATGGCGTCCTCAGAGGACCGCTTGGCACGGTACGCAAACTGGAAAGGGTCAATGGTGGGGGGTAGAACGGACTTGATGTGCTCCATGACCAGCCGCTCAAAGCACTTCATGATGATGGGCGTCAGTGCCACAGGGCGGTAGTCATTGAAGCAGGACGGTGCAGGTTTCTTTGGCACAGGAACGATGGTGGCAGCCTTGAAACACGAGGGGACGATGGCCTGCTGCAGGGAAACGTTAAAGATGTCCGTGAAGACACCCGACAGCTCCCCAGCACAGTCCTTCAGCGCTCGACCCGGGATGTTGTCAGGGCCCGCCGCCTTACGGGTGTCAATAGCGGCAAGCGCCCTCCTCACACCGTTGGCAGAGAGGCGCAGGGGCTGCTCGTGCGGGGGGGGAGTGGACTTCAGTGGGCAAGTGCTGTTCTGGGCGTCGAAGCGAGCAAAGAAGCGGTTCAGATCGTTCAGCAGACGGACGTCGCCCTCACAGCTCCTCGGCGCGGGCTTGTAGTCCGTGATGGTCTGAATGCCCCGCCAAAGGCTACGTGCGTCCTTGCTGTCCTTGAAGTGGGTGGAGACCTTGCACGAGAACGCCTTCTTCGCTTCTTTGATGCCTCGGGACAGGTCGGCCCTCGCTGTCCTCAAGCCAGCCTCATCCCCCGCTCTGAAAGCCTTGTCCCTGGCCCTCAACAGTCTGAGGACAGCCCCCGTCAGCCACGGCTTCCAGTTCGCGCGAGTGACGACGGATTTTGAGCAAGTCACATCATCGATGCACTTTGTGATGTAAGAGGTAACAGAGTCAGTATACTCCTCTATGTCCGTCCAATCGTTGTAGGTGGCTGCCTGCTTAAATAAGTCCCAGTCAGTGGTGTCGAAGCAGTCACGAAGTGCATCGGAGGCACCCTCAGGCCACACTCGAACCTGCCTCCGAACCGGCCTGGATGCCTTTACCAATTGTCTGTATGCGGGCAAAAGCAAAACGGTGAGATGGTCAGAAAGCCCCAGATGGGGGAGGGGGGTGGCTTTGAAAGCTCCCTTTTGCGCCGAATAGACTAGGTCCAGGAAGCTGTCTCCACGTGTCGGAAAGGGAACATGCTGGTGAAGCCTCGGGAAAACAGACTTCAGGTTGGCATGATTGAAGTCTCCAGCGAAGATGGTGAAACCGTCAGGGTGCGCTGTTTGCTGTTCACTGACAGCCTGGTACAGTTCACCAAGCGCCGCGATCCTGTCTCCTTCGATGTTGGAAGGCGGGATGTATACCGCGACTAGCAGAATCGCGGTAAATTCCCTCGGCAGATAAAAAGGACGGCACTTAATGATCACAAACTCCACAAGCGGCGAGCAGTGCTTACATACCACCACAGAGTCCCGGCACCATTCTTCTCGGATGTAGACGCAGCAGGCGAACGTAATCCATTTTGTTGTCCAGCGATCGAACATTCGCCAGAAGAATGGAGGGCACCGCCGGTCGCGCTGGGTTGGCCGCCAGCCTGGCCCGGACGCCTCCGCGCTTGCCCCTCTTTTGCCTCCTCGCACACCGTTTCCGACGGCTCCCAACCGGGGGAGGAATAGCGGGTGAGGTCGGCGACGTTTCAGGACGTAGCAGTCCGAGCGCCTTTAATGTCGACGCTTCAAAGTCCAGAACGCCGCAAAACCCACTTCTGCCGATGTCAAGCAGAACCTGCCTGCTGTACTTGTAGCACGGACGAGACGAACACACAAGACTGTCGGACGAACACTCATAAGACGAACAAATCACCGTACTGACGGGACAGAGAGTGGCCGCTGCGTGTGCACGCGCCGCCATCTTTGGTAAAGGATGTCTTTGTGTCTATAAAATGAAAAATTCTGAGCGGTCTCACGGCTTACGGCCATACTACCCTGAGAGCGCCCGATCTCGTCCGATCTCGGAGGCTAAGCAGGGTCGGGCCTGGTAAGTACTTGGATGGGAGACCGCCTGGGAATACCATTTACCGTAAGCTTTTTTTTTTTTTTTTTTTTTTTTCTTATGTGCACTTCAATCGTTTAAGCCAAGAACTTTTTACAGCACTCATCACGAATGGCATTCGGAAACTGCAAGCCTAGTTTGAACTCCGACACTGAAACTACAACACGAGTTTAAAACCTACATTGTGTGGCGACAGCCATAGCATTGCAGTTCACGTTTTTACCGCTAGAGGACAGACTATGTACAGTGAATAAAGAGCATGGCTCCCTGTGAACTCAAAGCAGCAGTCTTTACTTGTAAAAGAACCCAGCACAACACATTGCGCTTCCATGTAGTGTTTTTACCTTTTTCATGACATTTATTTTGATACAGCCAAATGCAGGTTTTGTGCACTTCACTTTTCCGTTGGGCATTCGCGTAGAACCCTATTCCAGTTACGGCCAGATTCTTTTAGACTAGTGGTCCCCAAACTTTCTTGCGCCACGGACCGGCTACGCGTCAGAAATATTTTTGCGGACCTGCCTTTATATATATAAATAAACAATAAATCTATATAAATAAATACTACATTTATAATAAATATATATAAATAGGATTAAATAAAATGATACGACTGGCATAAAAACAAATATAAACCACATAAAAATAAAAGTCACCATTACGTTGAATTATTGGGAGCACCGAGCTTGTTTCTCAGAAACGAGCCGGTCCCATCCAGGCGTAATCGGAGACAATGAAACCCGAAGTGGTTAAGGTTTGTCTTTTAATGCAGGATGCTTGGTCTCCATGTGCCGAAGCAGTTTTGAAGGCTTCATTGGCTTGCTCGCTAGTTTCAGGGGCGATTGTGTCTATAAAATGCAAAATGTTGGGTCACCTCACGGCTTACGGCCATACTACCCTGAGAACGCCTGATCTCGTCTTATCTCGGAAGCTAAGCAGGGTCGGGCCTGGTTAGTACTTGGATGGGAGACTGCCTGGGAATACCAGGTGCTGTAAGCTTTTTCTTTTTCTTATGTGCACTTCAAGCTCTTTTTTTTTTTTTTTTTTCTTATGTGCACTTCTAGGTGAGGGGCCAGACAAAGCACGGCTCACAAGCCCCTTATGATGAGTAATATAAATGGACTTAGTTTTCCCTCGCCCGGACGCGGGTCACCGGGGCCTCCCTCTGGAGCCAGGCCTGGAGGCGGGGCTCGAAGGCGAGCGTCTGGTGGCCGGGCCTTCGCCCATGGGGCCCGGCCGGGCATAGCCCGAAATGGAAACGTGGGTCCCCCTTCCCATGGGCTCACCACCTGTGGGAGGGACCGAAGGGGTCGGGTGCAATGTGAGCTGGGCGGCAGCCAAAGGCGGGGACCTTGGCGGTCTGATCCCCGGCTGCAGAAGCTGGCTCTTGGGACATGGAATGTCACCTCTCTGGCTGGAAAGGAGCCCGAGCTGGTGTGCGAGGCAGAAAGATTCCGACTAGATATAGTCGGACTAGCCTCCACACACAGTTTGGGTTCCGGTACAAGCCCTCTCGAGAGGGGCTGGACTCTCTTCCACTCTGGAGTTGCCCACGGTGAGAGGCGTCGAGCAGGTGTGGGTATACTTATTGCCCCCCGGCTGGGCGCCTGCACATTGGGGTTCACCCCGGTGAACGAGAGGGTAGCCTCCCTCCGCCTTCGGGTGGGGGGACGGGTCCTGACTGTTGTTTGTGTCTATGCACCAAACAGCAGCTCAGAGTACCCACCCTTCTTGGGGTCCCTGGAGGAAGTGCTGGAGAGCGCTCCTTCTGGGGACTCTATCGTTCTACTGGGTGACTTCAATGCTCACGTGGGCAATGACAGTGAGACCTGGAAGGGCGTGATTGGGAGGAACGGCCCCCCTGATCTGAACCCGAGCGGTGTTCTATTGTTGGACTTCTGTGCTCGACACGGATTTTCAATAATGAACACCATGTTCAAACATAAGGGTGTCCATGTGTGCACTTGGCACCAGGACACCCTAGGCCGCAGTTCGATGATCGACTTTGTAGTCGTGTCATCGGATTTGCGGCCGCATGTTTTGGACACTCGGGTGAAGAGAGGGGCGGAGCTGTCAACTGATCACCACCTGGTGGTGGGTTGGCTCCGATGGTGGGGGAAGATACCGGTCCGACCTGGCAGACCCAAACGCTCTGTGAGGGTCTGCTGGGAACGTCTGGCAAAATCTCCTGTCAGGAACAGCTTCAACTCCCACCTCCGGCAGAGCTTTTCCCACGTCCCGGGGGAGGCGGGGGACATTGAGTCTGAGTGGACCATGTTCCGCGCCTCCATTGTTGAGGCGGCCGACCGGAGCTGTGGCCGTAAGGTCGTTGGTGCCTGTCGTGGCGGCAACCCCCGAACCCGCTGGTGGAAACCGGCGGTAAGGGATGCCGTCAAGCTGAAGAAGGAGTCCTATCGGGCCGTTTTGGCCTGCGGGACTCCGGAGGCAGCTGACAGGTACCGGATGGCCAAGCGGAACGCGGCTTCGGCGGTTGCTGAGGCAAAAACCCGGGCGTGGGAGGAGTTCGGTGAGGCCATGGAGAATGACTTTCGGACGGCTTCGAGGAAATTCTGGTCCACCATCCGGCGTCTCAGGAGGGGGAAGCAGTGCAACGTCAACACTGTTTACAGTGGGGATGGCGTGCTGCTGACCTCGACTCGGGACGTCGTGAGTCGGTGGGGAGAATACTTCGAAGACCTCCTCAATTCCACCTACACGCCTTCCATTGAGGAAGCAGGGCCTAGAGACTCTGAGGCGGATTCTCCAATCTCTGGGGTCGAAGTCACTGAGGTAGTTAAAAAACTCCTCGGTGGCAAGGCCCCGGGGGTGGATGAGATCCGCCCAGAGTTCTTAAAGGCTCTGGATGTTGTGGGGCTGTCATGGCTGACACGCCTCTACAACGTTGCGTGGACATCGGGGACAGTGCCTCTGGATTGGCAGACTGGGGTGGTGGTTCCCCTCTTTAAGAAGGGGGACCGGAGGGTGTGTTCCAATTACAGGGGAATCACACTCCTCAGCCTCCCTGGTAAGGTCTATTCAGGGGTGCTGGAGAGGAGGGTCCGTCGGGAGGTCGAACCTCGGATTCAGGAGGAGCAGTGTGGCTTTCGTCCTGGCCGTGGAACAGTGGACCAGCTCTACACCCTCGGCAGGATCCTCGAGGGTGCATGGGAGTTTGCCCAACCAGTCCACATGTGTTTTGTGGACTTGGAGAAGGCGTTCGACCGTGTCCCTCGGGAGGTTCTGTGGAGGGTGCTTCGGGAGTACGGGGTGCCGAGCCAACTGATAAGGGCGGTTCGGTCCCTGTATCACCGATGCCAGAGTCTGGTCCGCATTTCCGGCAGTAAGTCGGATTCGTTCCCAGTGAGGGTTGGACTCCGCCAAGGCTGCCCTTTGTCACCGATTCTGTTCATAATTTTTATGGACAGAATTTCTAGGCGCAGCCGAGGCGTTGAGGGGGTCCGGTTTGGGGACCTCAGCATCGCGTCTCTGCTTTTTGCAGATGACGTGGTGCTGTTGGCTTCTTCAGGCCGTGATCTCCAGCTCTCGCTGGAACGGTTCGCAGCCGAGTGTGAAGCGGTCGGGATGAGGGTCAGCACCTCCAAATCCGAGTCCATGGTCCTCGATCGGAAAAGGGTGGAATGCCCTCTCCGGATCGGGGATGAGATCCTGCCCCAAGTGGAGGAGTTCAAGTATCTTGGAGTCTTGTTCACGAGTGAGGGGAGGATGGAGCGTGAGATCGACAGGCGGATCGGTGCAGCGTCGGCAGTAATGCGGACCCTGTACCGGTCCGTTGTGGTGAAGAGAGAGCTGAGCCAAAAGGCAAAGCTCTCAATTTACCGGTCGATTTACGCTCCTACCCTCACCTATGGTCACGAGCTATGGGTCGTGACCGAAAGAACGAGATCTCGGATACAAGCGGCCGAAATGAGTTTTCTCCGCAGGATGTCCGGGCTCTCCCTTAGAGATAGGGTGAGAAGCTCGGTCATCCGGGAGAGACTCGGAGTAGAGTCGCTACTCCTCCACGTTGAGAGGAGCCAGATGAGGTGGCTCGGGCATCTTATCAGGATGCCTCCTGGACGCCTCCCTGGGGAGGTGTTCCGGGCATGTCCCACCGGTAGGAGACCCCGGGGACGACCCAGGACGCGCTGGAGAGACTATGTCTCTCAGCTGGCCTGGGAACGCCTTGGGATCCCCCGGGATGAGCTGGATGAAGTGGCTGGGGAGA
The DNA here is from genome assembly GCF_024217435.2 of Syngnathus scovelli. Classification (NCBI taxonomy): domain Eukaryota; kingdom Metazoa; phylum Chordata; class Actinopteri; order Syngnathiformes; family Syngnathidae; genus Syngnathus; species Syngnathus scovelli. The sequence continues at coordinate 21,734,358 of NC_090851.1, read as the reverse complement.
GGGAAGTCTGGGAGTCCCTCCTGAAGCTGTTGCCCCCGCGACCCGACCCCGGATAAGCGGAAGAAGATGGATGGATGGATGGATGTGCACTTCAATCGTTTAAGCCAAGACCTTTTTACAACACCCATCACGAATGGCATTCGGAAACTGCAAGCCTAGTTTGAACTCCGACACTGAAACTACAACACAAGTTCAAAACCTCTATGTACAGTGAATAAAGAGCATGGCTCCCTGTGAACTCAAAGCAGCAGTCTTTACTTCTGCTAGGGGGGGACATCAGTTCCCCGTCCCTGGTAGGTGGACTCCACAATCCAAACCTAACCCTAACCCTAACCCCTAACCCTAACCCTAACCCCTAACCCCAACCCTAACCCTAACCCTAACCCCTAACCCTAACCCCTAACCCTAACCCTAACCCTAACCCAACCCAAACCCTAACCCTAACCCTAACCCTAACCCCAAACCCTAACCCTAACCCTAACCCTAACCCAACCCAAACCCTGAAACCAAAACCCTAACCCTAACCCTAACCCTAACCCTAACCCCTAACCCCTAACCCTAACCCTAACCCTAATCCTAACCCTAACCCTAACCCCTAACCCTAACCCCTAACCCCTAACCCTAACCCTAGCCATAACCCTAACCCCTAACCCTAACCCTAACCCTAACCCTAACCCTAACCCTAATCCAAATCCCTCCCTGACTCCCAATAGGAAAAAAAATTCAACCTGTAAATCAAAAATTGGAAATTAAGAAGTCAAAAATTTGAACATAAACACAAAATTGAATATAAACTAAAAAGTGGTTGGAAGTAAATATTTACACTATCAAAAAACAATACTTACCTGATACAAACCTGAAAAAAGGAAACAAACACAAAATTGAATATAAACTAAAAGTGGTTGGAAGTAAATATTTACACTATCAAAAAACAATACCTACCTGATACAAACCTGAAAAAAGGAAACACAGTTATACTTACCTATGCCGAGATCACATATTCACGCCCAACCGGTGTCTGCAAGAGAAAAAAACAGAAATACACAAGAGCGAAAACAACAAGTTAATAAGCTAAAACAAGTAGATGGGAAATTATCCGGAACGAAACGCAAATTGCTGACATAAAACTATATAAGGACCGCTCAAAGCAGGAAACTCAGTCTCGATGCGGCCATGAAGGAGGAAACAGCTCCACATGCAATAAAACTAAATTTAGCTGCAATTCCCGTGTGCCAGACCTGAGGAAGGCACAAAAGATGCCGAAACGTTGTCGATGGCCACACGGAGGAAATAAAAGGGAGCGCAAATTAGCGCCGATAGGAAAACAATTAGACGCAAAATTATAATTTACCCATGCTCTACCCAGATAGGAGAGCGCATGGATGCCGCACAGAGCAAGATGCTCTCGCTCCACCCAAATAGGGGAGTTGATGAATTAAGTGCGAGGTACGACTAATTTGAAAGCAAGTACAGCTGTCAATCTAACATGCCAAATCGAGACTCATTTATTACATATATAACAAAGGCGACCGGATAGGCAAAGTAAAATCAAAAACAAACAACAATTACAACACAAATACTTGTTTATTAAGCCCAATTTGGCCTGACCAGCATGGCTGGCGCAGCCACGACGGACAGGGTGCTCTGGGGCTGGTTGTGGGACGTGGGCGTGGATGGTAGGACCGTGCCTTTGCTCCTCTCCTTCGGGGGAGGAACTCCCTACATAATCCTAACTCGCCTGTGCCACCTCCACTGCCCCCCACGTTTCCAGTTTCCATTGAGCTCCTGCTGCGTCTGTGCGCTGTCCCCTAAACCGATCCTACCCTAACCCTAACCCTAACCTAACCCCAAACCCTAACCCTAACCCCAACCCTAACCCTAACCCTAACCCTAACCCTAACCCTAACCCTAATCCAAATCCCTCCCTGACTCCCAATAGGAAAAAAAATTCAACCTGTAAATCAAAAATTGGAAATTAAGAAGTCAAAAATTTGAACATAAACACAAAATTGAATATAAACTAAAAAGTGGTTGGAAGTAAATATTTACACTATCAAAAAACAATACTTACCTGATACAAACCTGAAAAAAGGAAACAAACACAAAATTGAATATAAACTAAAAGTGGTTGGAAGTAAATATTTACACTATCAAAAAACAATACCTACCTGATACAAACCTGAAAAAAGGAAACACAGTTATACTTACCTATGCCGAGATCACATATTCACGCCCAACCGGTGTCTGCAAGAGAAAAAAACAGAAATACACAAGAGCGAAAACAACAAGTTAATAAGCTAAAACAAGTAGATGGGAAATTATCCGGAACGAAACGCAAATTGCTGACATAAAACTATATAAGGACCGCTCAAAGCAGGAAACTCAGTCTCGATGCGGCCATGAAGGAGGAAACAGCTCCACATGCAATAAAACTAAATTTAGCTGCAATTCCCGTGTGCCAGACCTGAGGAAGGCACAAAAGATGCCGAAACGTTGTCGATGGCCACACGGAGGAAATAAAAGGGAGCGCAAATTAGCGCCGATAGGAAAACAATTAGACGCAAAATTATAATTTACCCACGCTCTACCCAGATAGGAGAGCGCATGGATGCCGCACAGAGCAAGATGCTCTCGCTCCACCCAAATAGGGGAGTTGATGAATTAAGTGCGAGGTACGACTAATTTGAAAGCAAGTACAGCTGTCAATCTAACATGCCAAATCGAGACTCATTTATTACATATATAACAAAGGCGACCGGATAGGCAAAGTAAAATCAAAAACAAACAACAATTACAACACAAATACTTGTTTATTAAGCCCAATTTGGCCTGACCAGCATGGCTGGCGCAGCCACGACGGACAGGGTGCTCTGGGGCTGGTTGTGGGACGTGGGCGTGGATGGTAGGACCGTGCCTTTGCTCCTCTCCTTCGGGGGAGGAACTCCCTACATAATCCTAACTCGCCTGTGCCACCTCCACTGCCCCCCACGTTTCCAGTTTCCATTGAGCTCCTGCTGCGTCTGTGCGCTGTCCCCTAAACCGATCCTACCCTAACCCTAACCCTAACCTAACCCCAAACCCTAACCCCAACCCTAACCCTAACCCTAATCCAAATCCCTCCCTGACTCCCAATAGGAAAAAAATTTCAACCTGTAAATCAAAAATTGGAAATTAAGAAGTCAAAAATTTGAACATAAACACAAAATTGAATATAAACTAAAAAGTGGTTGGAAGTAAATATTTACACTATCAAAAAACAATACTTACCTGATACAAACCTGAAAAAAGGAAACAAACACAAAATTGAATATAAACTAAAAGTGGTTGGAAGTAAATATTTACACTATCAAAAAACAATACCTACCTGATACAAACCTGAAAAAAGGAAACAAACACAAAATTGAATATAAACTAAAAGTGGTTGGAAGTAAATATTTACACTATCAAAAAACAATACCTACCTGATACAAACCTGAAAAAAGGAAACACAGTTATACTTACCTATGCCGAGATCACATATTCACGCCCAACCGGTGTCTGCAAGAGAAAAAAACAGAAATACACAAGAGCGAAAACAACAAGTTAATAAGCTAAAACAAGTAGATGGGAAATTATCCGGAACGAAACGCAAATTGCTGACATAAAACTGTATAAGGACCGCTCAAAGCAGGAAACTCAGTCTCGATGCGGCCATGAAGGAGGAAACAGCTCCACATGCAATAAAACTAAATTTAGCTGCAATTCCCGTGTGCCAGACCTGAGGAAGGCACAAAAGATGCCGAAACGTTGTCGATGGCCACACGGAGGAAATAAAAGGGAGCGCAAATTAGCGCCGATAGGAAAACAATTAGACGCAAAATTATAATTTACCCACGCTCTACCCAGATAGGAGAGCGCATGGATGCCGCACAGAGCAAGATGCTCTCGCTCCACCCAAATAGGGGAGTTGATGAATTAAGTGCGAGGTACGACTAATTTGAAAGCAAGTACAGCTGTCAATCTAACATGCCAAATCGAGACTCATTTATTACATATATAACAAAGGCGACCGGATAGGCAAAGTAAAATCAAAAACAAACAACAATTACAACACAAATACTTGTTTATTAAGCCCAATTTGGCCTGACCAGCATGGCTGGCGCAGCCACGACGGACAGGGTGCTCTGGGGCTGGTTGTGGGACGTGGGCGTGGATGGTAGGACCGTGCCTTTGCTCCTCTCCTTCGGGGGAGGAACTCCCTACATAATCCTAACTCGCCTGTGCCACCTCCACTGCCCCCCACGTTTCCAGTTTCCATTGAGCTCCTGCTGCGTCTGTGCGCTGTCCCCTAAACCGATCCTACCCTAACCCTAACCCTAACCTAACCCCAAACCCTAACCCCAACCCTAACCCTAACCCTAATCCAAATCCCTCCCTGACTCCCAATAGGAAAAAAATTTCAACCTGTAAATCAAAAATTGGAAATTAAGAAGTCAAAAATTTGAACATAAACACAAAATTGAATATAAACTAAAAAGTGGTTGGAAGTAAATATTTACACTATCAAAAAACAATACTTACCTGATACAAACCTGAAAAAAGGAAACAAACACAAAATTGAATATAAACTAAAAGTGGTTGGAAGTAAATATTTACACTATCAAAAAACAATACCTACCTGATACAAACCTGAAAAAAGGAAACAAACACAAAATTGAATATAAACTAAAAGTGGTTGGAAGTAAATATTTACACTATCAAAAAACAATACCTACCTGATACAAACCTGAAAAAAGGAAACACAGTTATACTTACCTATGCCGAGATCACATATTCACGCCCAACCGGTGTCTGCAAGAGAAAAAAACAGAAATACACAAGAGCGAAAACAACAAGTTAATAAGCTAAAACAAGTAGATGGGAAATTATCCGGAACGAAACGCAAATTGCTGACATAAAACTGTATAAGGACCGCTCAAAGCAGGAAACTCAGTCTCGATGCGGCCATGAAGGAGGAAACAGCTCCACATGCAATAAAACTAAATTTAGCTGCAATTCCCGTGTGCCAGACCTGAGGAAGGCACAAAAGATGCCGAAACGTTGTCGATGGCCACACGGAGGAAATAAAAGGGAGCGCAAATTAGCGCCGATAGGAAAACAATTAGACGCAAAATTATAATTTACCCACGCTCTACCCAGATAGGAGAGCGCATGGATGCCGCACAGAGCAAGATGCTCTCGCTCCACCCAAATAGGGGAGTTGATGAATTAAGTGCGAGGTACGACTAATTTGAAAGCAAGTACAGCTGTCAATCTAACATGCCAAATCGAGACTCATTTATTACATATATAACAAAGGCGACCGGATAGGCAAAGTAAAATCAAAAACAAACAACAATTACAACACAAATACTTGTTTATTAAGCCCAATTTGGCCTGACCAGCATGGCTGGCGCAGCCACGACGGACAGGGTGCTCTGGGGCTGGTTGTGGGACGTGGGCGTGGATGGTAGGACCGTGCCTTTGCTCCTCTCCTTCGGGGGAGGAACTCCCTACATAATCCTAACTCGCCTGTGCCACCTCCACTGCCCCCCACGTTTCCAGTTTCCATTGAGCTCCTGCTGCGTCTGTGCGCTGTCCCCTAAACCGATCCTACCCTAACCCTAACCTAACCCCAAACCCTAACCCCAACCCTAACCCTAACCCTAATCCAAATCCTTCCCTGACTCCCAATAGGAAAAAAATTCAACCTGTAAATCAAAAATTGGAAATTAAGAAGTCAAAAATTTGAACATAAACACAAAATTGAATATAAACTAAAAAGTGGTTGGAAGTAAATATTTACACTATCAAAAAACAATACTTACCTGATACAAACCTGAAAAAAGGAAACAAACACAAAATTGAATATAAACTAAACGTGGTTGGAAGTAAATATTTACACTATCAAAAAACAATACCTACCTGATACAAACCTGAAAAAAGGAAACACAGTTATACTTACCTATGCCGAGATCACATATTCACGCCCAACCGGTGCCTGCAAGAGAAAAAAACAGAAATACACAAGAGCGAAAACAACAAGTTAATAAGCTAAAACAAGTTGATGGGAAATTATCCGGAACGAAACGCAAATTGCTGACATAAAACTATATAAGGACCGCTCAAAGCAGGAAACTCAGTCTCGATGCGGCCATGAAGGAGGAAACAGCTCCACATGCAATAAAACTAAATTTAGCTGCAATTCCCGTGTGCCAGACCTGAGGAAGGCACAAAAGATGCCGAAACGTTGTCGATGGCCACACGGAGGAAATAAAAGGGAGCGCAAATTAGCGCCGATAGGAAAACAATTAGACGCAAAATTATAATTTACCCACGCTCTACCCAGATAGGAGAGCGCATGGATGCCGCACAGAGCAAGATGCTCTCGCTCCACCCAAATAGGGGAGTTGATGAATTAAGTGCGAGGTACGACCAATTTGAAAGCAAGTACAGCTGTCAATCTAACATGCCAAATCGAGACTCATTTATTACATATATAACAAAGGCGACCGGATAGGCAAAGTAAAATCAAAAACAAACAACAATTACAACACAAACACTTGTTTATTGAGCCCAATTTGGCCTGACCAGCATGGCTGGCGCAGCCACGACGGACAGGGTGCTCTGGGGCTGGTTGTGGGACGTGGGCGTGGATGGTAGGACCGTGCCTTTGCTCCTCTCCTTCGGGGGAGGAACTCCCTACATAATCCTAACCCTAACCCTAACCCTAACCCCCCCCCCTACCCTAACCCTAACCCTAACCCTAACCCCAACCCCAACCCCAACCCTAACCCTAACCCTAAACCCCTAACCCTAACCCTAACCCTAAACCCCTAACCCTAACCCTAACCCTAAACCCCTAACCCTAACCCTAACCCTAACCTGACCCCATTTCCCGATAAGACAAAAACGTCAACCTGCAAGTTAAAATTTGAAAATAAACAAGTCAAAATTTGAACGTAAACACAAATTTGAATAATAATTGCAAATAAGCACTATTTGAGACCAAAAGGCAGTTAAAAGTAAATACTTACCTCAAATAAAATCACAATACTCACCCAAAACAAAAAAATGTGCATACCTATCAAATTTGAATGTAAACAATTGCAAATAAGCATTATTTGGGACAAAAAAAAGCAAAAAAAGCAGTTAAAAGTAAATACTTACCCAAAACAAAAGTATACTTACCTAATCCGGAGATCACAAATCCACGCCCAATCGGTGCCTGCAAGAAAACAAGTTACTATGCTAAAGAAACAAGCGCAAATCTTTGGCTCCGCCCACTTGGAGGAGTGTATATAAGCACCGTTCGGAGCAGGAGCTCTCAGTCTCGATGCGGCCGTGGAGGAGGAAGCAGCTCCCCATGTGATGAAACTAAACTAAATTTAGATGCAATTCCTGTGTGCCAGACCTGAAGAAGGCACAAAAGATGCCGAAACGTTGTCGATGGCCACACAGATGAACAAAATTTAGCGCAAAATGACGCCGGTACAAAACCAATTGGAAACAAATAGTAATTTACCCACGCTCTACCCAGATAGGAGAGCGCATGGATGCCGCACAGAGCAAGATGCTCTCGCTCCACCCAGATAGGGGAGTCGATGAATTAGGTGCGAGGTACGAATATTTAGTTGAACGCAAGCGCAGCTGTCAATCTTACATGCCAAATCGAGACTCACTTATTAATTATATAACAAAGGCGACCGGATAGGTAAAGTGCAATCAAAAACAAGCATACAATAAGCACAAACACGTGTTCAAGGTAAAAAATGATCTTTATTAAGCCCTAATTAGTCCTGGCCAGCATGGCGGGTGCGGCCGCAACGGGCAGGATGCTCTGGAGCTGGTTGTGGGGTGCGGGCCAGGATGGTAGGACCGTGCCTTTGTTCCTCTCCTTCGGGGGAGGAACTCTTTACCTAATCCTAACTCGCCTGTGCCACCTCCAGTGGCCCCCCCCCCACGTTTCCGGTTTCCATCGAGCTCCTGTTACGTCTGTGTGCTGTCCCCTAAACTGGTCCTATCCCAGCCCTAATCCTAACCTATCCCCCATCCTAACCCTAACCATAACCCTAACCCTAATCCTAACCCTAACCCTAACCCTAACCCTAACCCTAACCTGACCCCATTTCCCGATAAGACAAAAACGTCAACCTGCAAGTTAAAATTTGAAAATAAACAAGTCAAAATTTGAACGTAAACACAAATTTGAATAATAATTGCAAATAAGCACTATTTGAGACCAAAAGGCAGTTAAAAGTAAATACTTACCTCAAATAAAATCACAATACTCACCCAAAACAAAAAAATGTGCATACCTATCAAATTTGAATGTAAACAATTGCAAATAAGCATTATTTGGGACAAAAAAAAGCAAAAAAAGCAGTTAAAAGTAAATACTTACCCAAAACAAAAATATACTTACCTAATCCGGAGATCGCAAATCCACGCCCAATCGGTGCCTGCAAGAAACCAAGTTACTATGCTAAAGAAACAAGCGCAAATCTTTGGCTCCGCCCACTTGGAGGAGTGTATATAAGCACCGTTCGGAGCAGGAGCTCTCAGTCTCGATGCGGCCGTGGAGGAGGAAGCAGCTCCCCATGTGATGAAACTAAACTAAATTTAGATGCAATTCCTGTGTGCCAGACCTGAAGAAGGCACAAAAGATGCCGAAACGTTGTCGATGGCCACACAGATGAACAAAATTTAGCGCAAAATGACGCCGGTACAAAACCAATTGGAAACAAATAGTAATTTACCCACGCTCTACCCAGATAGGAGAGCGCATGGATGCCGCACAGAGCAAGATGCTCTCGCTCCACGCAGATAGGGGAGTCGATGAATTAGGTGCGAGGTACGAATATTTAGTTGAACGCAAGCGCAGCTGTCAATCTTACATGCCAAATCGAGACTCACTTATTAATTATATAACAAAGGCGACCGGGTAGGTAAAGTGCAATCAAAAACAAGCATACAATAAGCACAAACACGTGTTCAAGGTCAAAAATGATCTTTATTAAGCCCTAATTAGTCCTGGCCAGCATGGCGGGTGCGGCCGCAACGGGCTGGATGCTCTGGAGCTGGTTGTGGGGTGCGGGCCAGGATGGTAGGACCGTGCCTTTGTTCCTCTCCTTCGGGGGAGGAACTCTTTACCTAATCCTAACTCGCCTGTGCCACCTCCAGTGCCCCCCCCCCACGTTTCCGGTTTCCATCGAGCTCCTGTTACGTCTGTGTGCTGTCCCCTAAACTGGTCCTATCCCAGCCCTAATCCTAACCTATCCCCCATCCTAACCCTAACCATAACCCTAACCCTAACCCTAATCCTAACCCTAACCCTAACCCTAACCCTAACCCTAACCTGACCCCATTTCCCGATAAGACAAAAACGTCAACCTGCAAGTTAAAATTTGAAAATAAACAAGTCAAAATTTGAACGTAAACACAAATTTGAATAATAATTGCAAATAAGCACTATTTGAGACCAAAAGGCAGTTAAAAGTAAATACTTACCTCAAATAAAATCACAATACTCACCCAAAACAAGAAAATGTGCATACCTATCAAATTTGAATGTAAACAATTGCAAATAAGCATTATTTGGGACAAAAAAAAGCAAAAAAAGCAGTTAAAAGTAAATACTTACCCAAAACAAAAATATACTTACCTAATCCGGAGATCACAAATCCACGCCCAATCGGTGCCTGCAAGAAAACAAGTTACTATGCTAAAGAAACAAGCGCAAATCTTTGGCTCCGCCCACTTGGAGGAGTGTATATAAGCACCGTTCGGAGCAGGAGCTCTCAGTCTCGATGCGGCCGTGGAGGAGGAAGCAGCTCCCCATGTGATGAAACTAAACTAAATTTAGATGCAATTCCTGTGTGCCAGACCTGAAGAAGGCACAAAAGTTGCCGAAACGTTGTCGATGGCCACACAGATGAACAAAATTTAGCGCAAAATGATGCCGGTACAAAACCAATTGGAAACAAATAGTAATTTACCCACGCTCTACCCAGATAGGAGAGCGCATGGATGCCGCACAGAGCAAGATGCTCTCGCTCCACCCAGATAGGGGAGTCGATGAATTAGGTGCGAGGTACGAATATTTAGTTGAACGCAAGCGCAGCTGTCAATCTTACATGCCAAATCGAGACTCACTTATTAATTATATAACAAAGGCGACCGGATAGGTAAAGTGCAATCAAAAACAAGCATACAATAAGCACAAACACGTGTTCAAGGTCAAAAATGATCTTTATTAAGCCCTAATTAGTCCTGGCCAGCATGGCGGGTGCGGCCGCAACGGGCAGGATGCTCTGGAGCTGGTTGTGGGGTGCGGGCCAGGATGGTAGGACCGTGCCTTTGTTCCTCTCCTTCGGGGGAGGAACTCTTTACCTAATCCTAACTCGCCTGTGCCACCTCCAGTGGCCCCCCCCCCACGTTTCCGGTTTCCATCGAGCTCCTGTTACGTCTGTGTGCTGTCCCCTAAACTGGTCCTATCCCAGCCCTAATCCTAACCTATCCCCCATCCTAACCCTAACCATAACCATAACCCTAACCCTAACCCTAACCCTAACCCTAACCCTAACCTGACCCCATTTCCCGATAAGACAAAAACGTCAACCTGCAAGTTAAAATTTGAAAATAAACAAGTCAAAATTTGAACGTAAACACAAATTTGAATAATAATTGCAAATAAGCACTATTTGAGACCAAAAGGCAGTTAAAAGTAAATACTTACCTCAAATAAAATCACAATACTCACCCAAAACCAAAAAAATGTGCATACCTATCAAATTTGAATGTAAACAATTGCAAATAAGCATTATTTGGGACAAAAAAAAGCAAAAAAAGCAGTTAAAAGTAAATACTTACCCAAAACAAAAATATACTTACCTAATCCGGAGATCACAAATCCACGCCCAATCGGTGCCTGCAAGAAAACAAGTTACTATGCTAAAGAAACAAGCGCAAATCTTTGGCTCCGCCCACTTGGAGGAGTGTATATAAGCACCGTTCGGAGCAGGAGCTCTCAGTCTCGATGCGGCCGTGGAGGAGGAAGCAGCTCCCCATGTGATGAAACTAAACTAAATTTAGATGCAATTCCTGTGTGCCAGACCTGAAGAAGGCACAAAAGATGCCGAAACGTTGTCGATGGCCACACAGATGAACAAAATTTAGCGCAAAATGACGCCGGTACAAAACCAAATGGAAACAAATAGTAATTTACCCACGCTCTACCCAGATAGGAGAGCGCATGGATGCCGCACAGAGCAAGATGCTCTCGCTCCACCCAGATAGGGGAGTCGATGAATTAGGTGCGAGGTACGAATATTTAGTTGAACGCAAGCGCAGCTGTCAATCTTACATGCCAAATCGAGACTCACTTATTAATTATATAACAAAGGCGACCGGATAGGTAAAGTGCAATCAAAAACAAGCATACAATAAGCACAAACACGTGTTCAAGGTCAAAAATGATCTTTATTAAGCCCTAATTAGTCCTGGCCAGCATGGCGGGTGCGGCCGCAACGGGCAGGATGCTCTGGAGCTGGTTGTGGGGTGCGGGCCAGGATGGTAGGACCGTGCCTTTGTTCCTCTCCTTCGGGGGAGGAACTCTTTACCTAATCCTAACTCGCCTGTGCCACCTCCAGTGCCCCCCCCCCACGTTTCCGGTTTCCATCGAGCTCCTGTTACGTCTGTGTGCTGTCCCCTAAACTGGTCCTATCCCAGCCCTAATCCTAACCTATCCCCCATCCTAACCCTAACCATAACCCTAACCCTAACCCTAATCCTAACCCTAACCCTAACCCTAACCTGACCCCATTTCCCGATAAGACAAAAACGTCAACCTGCAAGTTAAAATTTGAAAATAAACAAGTCAAAATTTGAACGTAAACACAAATTTGAATAATAATTGCAAATAAGCACTATTTGAGACCAAAAGGCAGTTAAAAGTAAATACTTACCTCAAATAAAATCACAATACTCACCCAAAACAAAAAAATGTGCATACCTATCAAATTTGAATGTAAACAATTGCAAATAAGCATTATTTGGGACAAAAAAAAGCAAAAAAAGCAGTTAAAAGTAAATACTTACCCAAAACAAAAATATACTTACCTAATCCGGAGATCACAAATCCACGCCCAATCGGTGCCTGCAAGAAAACAAGTTACTATGCTAAAGAAACAAGCGCAAATCTTTGGCTCCGCCCACTTGGAGGAGTGTATATAAGCACCGTTCGGAGCAGGAGCTCTCAGTCTTGATGCGGCCGTGGAGGAGGAAGCAGCTCCCCATGTGATGAAACTAAACTAAATTTAGATGCAATTCCTGTGTGCCAGACCTGAAGAAGGCACAAAAGTTGCCGAAACGTTGTCGATGGCCACACAGATGAACAAAATTTAGCGCAAAATGACGCCGGTACAAAACCAATTGGAAACAAATAGTAATTTACCCACGCTCTACCCAGATAGGAGAGCGCATGGATGCCGCACAGAGCAAGATGCTCTCGCTCCACCCAGATAGGGGAGTCGATGAATTAGGTGCGAGGTACGAATATTTAGTTGAACGCAAGCGCAGCTGTCAATCTTACATGCCAAATCGAGACTCACTTATTAATTATATAACAAAGGCGACCGGATAGGTAAAGTGCAATCAAAAACAAGCATACAATAAGCACAAACACGTGTTCAAGGTCAAAAATGATCTTTATTAAGCCCTAATTAGTCCTGGCCAGCATGGCGGGTGCGGCCGCAACGGGCTGGATGCTCTGGAGCTGGTTGTGGGGTGCGGGCCAGGATGGTAGGACCGTGCCTTTGTTCCTCTCCTTCGGGGGAGGAACTCTTTACCTAATCCTAACTCGCCTGTGCCACCTCCAGTGGCCCCCCCCCCACGTTTCCGGTTTCCATCGAGCTCCTGTTACGTCTGTGTGCTGTCCCCTAAACTGGTCCTATCCCAGCCCTAATCCTAACCTATCCCCCATCCTAACCCTAACCATAACCCTAACCCTAACCCTAACCCTAACCCTAACCCTAACCCTAACCTGACCCCATTTCCCGATAAGACAAAAACGTCAACCTGCAAGTTAAAATTTGAAAATAAACAAGTCAAAATTTGAACGTAAACACAAATTTGAATAATAATTGCAAATAAGCACTATTTGAGACCAAAAGGCAGTTAAAAGTAAATACTTACCTCAAATAAAATCACAATACTCACCCAAAACAAAAAAATGTGCATACCTATCAAATTTGAATGTAAACAATTGCAAATAAGCATTATTTGGGACAAAAAAAAGCAAAAAAAGCAGTTAAAAGTAAATACTTACCCAAAACAAAAATATACTTACCTAATCCGGAGATCACAAATCCACGCCCAATCGGTGCCTGCAAGAAAACAAGTTACTATGCTAAAGAAACAAGCGCAAATCTTTGGCTCCGCCCACTTGGAGGAGTGTATATAAGCACCGTTCGGAGCAGGAGCTCTCAGTCTCGATGCGGCCGTGGAGGAGGAAGCAGCTCCCCATGTGATGAAACTAAACTAAATTTAGATGCAATTCCTGTGTGCCAGACCTGAAGAAGGCACAAAAGATGCCGAAACGTTGTCGATGGCCACACAGATGAACAAAATTTAGCGCAAAATGACGCCGGTACAAAACCAAATGGAAACAAATAGTAATTTACCCACGCTCTACCCAGATAGGAGAGCGCATGGATGCCGCACAGAGCAAGATGCTCTCGCTCCACCCAGATAGGGGAGTCGATGAATTAGGTGCGAGGTACGAATATTTAGTTGAACGCAAGCGCAGCTGTCAATCTTACATGCCAAATCGAGACTCACTTATTAATTATATAACAAAGGCGACCGGATAGGTAAAGTGCAATCAAAAACAAGCATACAATAAGCACAAACACGTGTTCAAGGTCAAAAATGATCTTTATTAAGCCCTAATTAGTCCTGGCCAGCATGGCGGGTGCGGCCGCAACGGGCAGGATGCTCTGGAGCTGGTTGTGGGGTGCGGGCCAGGATGGTAGGATCGTGCCTTTGTTCCTCTCCTTCGGGGGAGGAACTCTTTACCTAACCCTAACCCTAACCCTAACCCCTAACCCTAACCCTAACCCTAACCCCTAACCCTAACCCCTAACCCTAACCCTAACCCTAAACCCTAAACCCTAACCCTGACCCTGACCCTGACCCTGACCCTAACCCTAACCCTAACACAAAAATATGAACAAAAGTCACCAAATGTTTTCAATAATATAATTACAAATTTGCAAAAACCCAATACACATATATAATCCACCTACCTATGTATTATTTACCTGTAGTTTGAACAGCAATCCGAGATCCTAGACCACGTCTACTTGAAAAACAAAATACATCAAAAACATTAAAAAAACAATTAAAAAACATTAAAAACAAAAAACAAAATTAGTATGTTTACATTATTCAACAATACCAATTCCAAGTTGATCAAATTATAATTATTTTGTTTAAACCCAATATGAAGGCTAGTTTAATTATGAAAATTAATTGGAAAATGCAAATATAAGCTAAAACACGTTACATTTCTAAAACGAAATTTCGAAAAACAAAAAAGATTTAAAACTTCAACCGAGCTGAGGGTATAAAAGGAATCCGCAAGGCAAAGAGCCTTTAGTGCGAATTTGGAATGCAAGCAAGACACATTGCTGCACCTTACAAAACAAAAATACTTTTTCATATAATACATGTGTGCCAGACCTGATGAAGGCTTGAGATAGCCGAAACGTTGTCAGGGCACACATTGCATATTGGCCAGAATAAATCAAAAAAGAAACTTTATTTTTTTAAAAAAACAACTTTATTAAATATATAACAAAGGCAAATTCTAGATCCACAGCCATGGATCAGGGTTGGACGACGGTCCACTATGGCCGACGCCACCGCGTTGCCCGCCGGAACCGTGAGCTGGGGGCTGATTGGAATCCCGGATGGATGGACCGTGCTTTTGCCTTTCCCTCCTCCAGGAGGGGGGGCTCCCACCATAATCCTAACCAGCCTGTGCCTCCTCCGGATCCCTCCAGACCTCCTGGCTGTAGGTTCGATTCCTATGCGACAGTAGTTCGCCAAGGCCGCAGGCAACCGCGTCAGGACCAACGTGGTCCCCCTCCAGCTGCAACCCGGACCTCCAAGTGGAGACCAGCAGAGGCCGGATTTGGTCGCCTAATCCGCAGAATCTATAACTTGATTAAGGTCTACCACCACCTGAACAATGTAGACCCCCAGCAGTGGGCTACACAACCTCGGATGATCACCAGGATGGAGGAGGTGTTGTCCACAATGATCAAGCCGGCATTCCTAGATAGCAGGGTTGTGCGGGACATTGTGGACAATGCCAAGACCTGGGGCAAGACCACCTGCCAGATCCTCAAACGTCATTACGAATCCCACCTACCGTTCTGCCGGTCCGACATGGAATTTGCACTCCAAGACAACAATCTAGAATGGGAGGCTGCTTTCCAAGTGGCGGTTGGTTGGGCCAAGCGAAATTTTCCACGCCTACTACCAGGCACAATTTCGGAGGTTGAGAACGAGATTTTGGACTTTCTGGAAGACTTGCCGCGCTCCGATCCCAACCCTGACCCCCATCCTACTCCTGGCCCCAGTCCTATTCTCGCCCCCAACCCTAACCCTAACCCCAACCCCAACCCTAACCCTAACCCTATCCCAAACCCTAACCTGGAGCTGCGGTTTCCCGCTCCCACTCCGCTCCCACAGCGACCTAGACTCACACCTGTCGCCAAAAAGAAGACCCAAGATTCGGAGCCAGGGGAAGTGGTTGAGATCCAAACCCAAAAATTGACAGTGTCCCTACGCCCGCAGAGGAAGATCGCAGTGGTGGCCAGTAAGCCCAGCCACTTCCCTCCCCACCAGGACCGCCCAAGAGGGGTGTCTACACAAGGGAGTCGGGCTTTGTCCCCTAACCCCAATCCTAACCCTGCCCTCAACCCTAACCCTAACCCCAACCCTGACCCTACCCCCAACCCTAAACCTAACCCCAACCCCAACCCTAACCCCAACCCCAACCCATACCCCAATCCCAGTCCCTATCTACGTCCCACCAGGAACAGAACTTCCAAACAGTAGGACAATTAACATAATTAGGACAAATTGGTTTTATTTTATTTAGACCCACTTACATCTAATACCTACCTGGATACTTACCTCCAATTGGAACCACGCGTCTGGTCCCCGGACCACGCCCACCCGAAAAAAGCAGAAAAAATTGACAAAACGGAATAACACAAAAATATGAACAAAAGTCACCAAATGTCCATCCATCCATCCATTTTCTGAACCGCTTAGTCCCCACGGGGGTCGCGGGCGTGCTGGAGCCTATCCCAGCCATCATCGGGCAGTAGGCGGGGGACACCCTGAACTGGTTGCCAGCCAATCGCAGGGCACACAGAGACAGACAACCAATCTCACTCACACTCACACCTAGGGACAATTTGGAGTCTTCAATCGGCCTACCAAGCATGTTTTTGGAATGTGGGAGGAAACCGGAGTGCCCGGAGAAAACCCACGCGGGCCCGGGGAGAACATGCAAACTCCACACAGGGAGGGCCGGAGGTGGAATCGAACCCGCACCCTCCTAACTGTGAGGCGGACGTGCTACCCACTGCGCCACCGAGCCGCCCCGTCACCAAATGTTTTCAATAATATAATTACAAATTTGCAAAAACCCAATACACATATATAATCCACCTACCTATGTATTATTTACCTGTAGTTTGAACAGCAATCCGAGATCCTAGACCACGTCTACTTGAAAAACAAAATACATCAAAAAACATTAAAAAAAACAATTAAAAAACATTAAAAACAAAAAACAAAATTAGTATGTTTACATTATTCTACAATACCAATTCCAAGTTGATCAAATTATAATTATTTTGTTTAAACCCAATATGAAAGCTAGTTTAATTATGAAAATTAAGTGGAAAATGCAAATATAAGCTAAAACACGTTACATTTCTAAAACGAAATTTCAAAAAACAAAAAAGATTTAAAACTTCAACCGAGCTGAGGGTATAAAAGGAATCCGCAAGGCAAAGAGCCTTTAGTGCGAATTTGGACTGCAAGCAAGACACATTGCTGCACCTTACAAAACAAAAATACTTTTTCATATAATACATGTGTGCCAGACCTGATGAAGGCTTGAGATAGCCGAAACGTTGTCAGGGCACACATTGCATATTGGCCAGAATAAATCAAAAAAGAAACTTTATTTTTTTAAAAAAACAACTTTATTAAATATATAACAAAGGCAAATTCTAGATCCACAGCCATGGATCAGGGTTGGACGACGGTCCACTATGGCCGACGCCACCGCGTTGCCCGCCGGAACCGTGAGCTGGGGGCTGATTGGAATCCCGGATGGATGGACCGTGCTTTTGCCTTTCCCTCCTCCAGGAGGGGGGGCTCCCACCATAATCCTAACCAGCCTGTGCCTCCTCCGGATCCCTCCAGACCTCCTGGCTCTAGGTTCGATTCCTATGCGACAGTAGTTCGCCAAGGCCGCAGGCAACCGCGTCAGGACCAACGTGGTCCCCCTCCAGCTGCAACCCGGACCTCCAAGTGGAGACCAGCAGAGGCCGGATTTGGTCGCCTGATCCGCAAAATCTATAACTTGATTAAGGTCTACCACCACCTGAACAATGTAGACCCCCAGCAGTGGGCTACACAACCTCGGATGATCACCAGGATGGAGGAGGTGTTGTCCACAATGATCAAGCCGGCATTCCTAGATAGCAGGGTTGTGCGGGACATTGTGGACAATGCCAAGACCTGGGGCAAGACCACCTGCCAGATCCTCAAACGTCATTACGAGTCCCACCTACCGTTCTGCCGGTCCGACATGGAATTTGCACTCCAAGACAACAATCTAGAATGGGAGGCTGCTTTCCAAGTGGCGGTTGGTTGGGCCAAGCGAAATTTTCCACGCCTACTACCAGGCACAATTTCGGAGGTTGAGAACGAGATTTTGGACTTTCTGGAAGACTTGCCGCGCTCCGATCCCAACCCTGACCCCCATCCTACTCCTGGCCCCAGTCCTATTCTCGCCCCCAACCCTAACCCTAACCCCAACCCCAACCCTAACCCTAACCCTATCCCAAACCCTAACCTGGAGCTGCGGTTTCCCGCTCCCACTCCGCTCCCACAGCGACCTAGACTCACACCTGTCGCCAAAAAGAAGACCCAAGATTCGGAGCCAGGGGAAGTGGTTGAGATCCAAACCCAAAAATTGACAGTGTCCCTACGCCTGCAGAGGAAGATCGCAGTGGTGGCCAGTAAGCCCAGCCACTTCCCTCCCCACCAGGACCGCCCAAGAGGGGTGTCTACACAAGGGAGTCGGGCTTTGTCCCCTAACCCCAATCCTAACCCTGCCCTCAACCCTAACCCTAACCCCAACCCCTACCCTACCCCCAACCCTAAACCTAACCCCAACCCCAACCCTAACCCCAACCCATACCCCAATCCCAGTCCCTATCTACGTCCCACCAGGAACAGAACTTCCAAACAGTAGGACAATTAACATAATTAGGACAAATTGGTTTTATTTTATTTAGACCCACTTACATCTAATACCTACCTGGATACTTACCTCCAATTGGAACCACGCGTCTGGTCCCCGGGCCACGCCCACCCGAAAAAAGCAGAAAAAATTGACAAAACGGAATAACACAAAAATATGAACAAAAGTCACCAAATGTTTTCAATAATATAATTACAAATTTGCAAAAACCCAATACACATATATAATCCACCTACCTATGTATTATTTACCTGTAGTTTGAACAGCAATCCGAGATCCTAGACCACGTCTACTTGAAAAACAAAATACATCAAAAAACATTAAAAAAAACAATTAAAAAAACATTAAAAACAAAAAACAAAATTAGTATGTTTACATTATTCTACAATACCAATTCCAAGTTGATCAAATTATAATTATTTTGTTTAAACCCAATATGAAAGCTAGTTTAATTATGAAAATTAAGTGGAAAATGCAAATATAAGCTAAAACACGTTACATTTCTAAAACGAAATTTCAAAAAACAAAAAAGATTTAAAACTTCAACCGAGCTGAGGGTATAAAAGGAATCCGCAAGGCAAAGAGCCTTTAGTGCGAATTTGGACTGCAAGCAAGACACATTGCTGCACCTTACAAAACAAAAATACTTTTTCATATAATACATGTGTGCCAGACCTGATGAAGGCTTGAGATAGCCGAAACGTTGTCAGGGCACACATTGCATATTGGCCAGAATAAATCAAAAAAGAAACTTTATTTTTTTAAAAAAACAACTTTATTAAATATATAACAAAGGCAAATTCTAGATCCACAGCCATGGATCAGGGTTGGACGACGGTCCACTATGGCCGACGCCACCGCGTTGCCCGCCGGAACCGTGAGCTGGGGGCTGATTGGAATCCCGGATGGATGGACCGTGCTTTTGCCTTTCCCTCCTCCAGGAGGGGGGGCTCCCACCATAATCCTAACCAGCCTGTGCCTCCTCCGGATCCCTCCAGACCTCCTGGCTCTAGGTTCGATTCCTATGCGACAGTAGTTCGCCAAGGCCGCAGGCAACCGCGTCAGGACCAACGTGGTCCCCCTCCAGCTGCAACCCGGACCTCCAAGTGGAGACCAGCAGAGGCCGGATTTGGTCGCCTGATCCGCAAAATCTATAACTTGATTAAGGTCTACCACCACCTGAACAATGTAGACCCCCAGCAGTGGGCTACACAACCTCGGATGATCACCAGGATGGAGGAGGTGTTGTCCACAATGATCAAGCCGGCATTCCTAGATAGCAGGGTTGTGCGGGACATTGTGGACAATGCCAAGACCTGGGGCAAGACCACCTGCCAGATCCTCAAACGTCATTACGAGTCCCACCTACCGTTCTGCCGGTCCGACATGGAATTTGCACTCCAAGACAACAATCTAGAATGGGAGGCTGCTTTCCAAGTGGCGGTTGGTTGGGCCAAGCGAAATTTTCCACGCCTACTACCAGGCACAATTTCGGAGGTTGAGAACGAGATTTTGGACTTTCTGGAAGACTTGCCGCGCTCCGATCCCAACCCTGACCCCCATCCTACTCCTGGCCCCAGTCCTATTCTCGCCCCCAACCCTAACCCTAACCCCAACCCCAACCCTAACCCTAACCCTATCCCAAACCCTAACCTGGAGCTGCGGTTTCCCGCTCCCACTCCGCTCCCGCAGCGACCTAGACTCACACCTGTCGCCAAAAAGAAGACCCAAGATTCGGAGCCAGGGGAAGTGGTTGAGATCCAAACCCAAAAATTGACAGTGTCCCTACGCCCGCAGAGGAAGATCGCAGTGGTGGCCAGTAAGCCCAGCCACTTCCCTCCCCACCAGGACCGCCCAAGAGGGGTGTCTACACAAGGGAGTCGGGCTTTGTCCCCTAACCCCAATCCTAACCCTGCCCTCAACCCTAACCCCAACCCTGACCCTACCCCCAACCCTAAACCTAACCCCAACCCTAACCCCAACCCATACCCCAATCCCAGTCCCTATCTACGTCCCACCAGGAACAGAACTTCCAAACAGTAGGACAATTAACATAATTAGGACAAATTGGTTTTATTTTATTTAGACCCACTTACATCTAATACCTACCTGGATACTTACCTCCAATTGGAACCACGCGTCTGGTCCCCGGACCACGCCCACCTGAAAAAAAGCAGAAAAAATTGACAAAACGGAATAACACAAAAATATGAACAAAAGTCACCAAATGTTTTCAATAATATAATTACAAATTTGCAAAAACCCAATACACATATATAATCCACCTACCTATGTATTATTTACCTGTAGTTTGAACAGCAATCCGAGATCCTAGACCACGTCTACTTGAAAAACAAAATACATCAAAAACATTAAAAAAAACAATTAAAAAACATTAAAAAACAAAAAACAAAATTAGTATGTTTACATTATTCTACAATACCAATTCCAAGTTGACCAAATTATAATTATTTTGTTTAAACCCAATATGAAGGCTAGTTTAATTATGAAAATTAATTGGAAAATGCAAATATAAGCTAAAACACGTTACATTTCTAAAACGAAATTTCGAAAAACAAAAAAGATTTAAAACTTCAACCGAGCTGAGGGTATAAAAGGAATCCGCAAGGCAAAGAGCCTTTAGTGCGAATTTGGACTGCAAGCAAGACACATTGTTGCACCTTACAAAACAAAAATAGTTTTTCATATAATACATGTGTGCCAGACCTGATGAAGGCTTGAGATAGTCGAAACGTTGTCAGGGCACACATTGCATATTGGCCAGAATAAATCAAAAAAGAAACTTTATTTTTTTTAAAAAACAACTTTATTAAATATATAACAAAGGCAAATTCTAGATCCACAGCCATGGATCAGGGTTGGACGACGGTCCACTATGGCCGACGTCACCGCGTTGCCCGCCGGAACCGTGAGCTGGGGGCTGATTGGAATCCCGGATGGATGGACCGTGCTTTTGCCTTTCCCTCCTCCAGGAGGGGGGGCTCCCACCATAATCCTAACCAGCCTGTGCCTCCTCCGGATCCCTCCAGACCTCCTGGCTCTAGGTTCGATTCCTATGCGACAGTAGTTCGCCAAGGCCGCAGGCAACCGCGTCAGGACCAACGTGGTCCCCCTCCAGCTGCAACCCGGACCTCCAAGTGGAGACCAGCAGAGGCCGGATTTGGTCGCCTGATCCGCAAAATCTATAACTTGATTAAGGTCTACCACCACCTGAACAATGTAGACCCCCAGCAGTGGGCTACACAACCTCGGATGATCACCAGGATGGAGGAGGTGTTGTCCACAATGATCAAGCCGGCATTCCTAGATAGCGGGGTTGTGCGGGACATTGTGGACAATGCCAAGACCTGGGGCAAGACCACCTGCCAGATCCTCAAACGTCATTACGAGTCCCACCTACCGTTCTGCCGGTCCGACATGGAATTTGCACTCCAAGACAACAATCTAGAATGGGAGGCTGCTTTCCAAGTGGCGGTTGGTTGGGCCAAGCGAAATTTTCCACGCCTACTACCAGACACAATTTCGGAGGTTGAGAACGAGATTTTGGACTTTCTGGAAGACTTGCCGCGCTCCGATCTCAACCCTGACCCCCACCCTACTCCTAGCCCCAGTCCTATTCTCGCCCCCAACCCTAACCCTAACCCCAACCCTAACCCTATCCCAAACCCTAACCTGGAGCTGCGGTTTCCCGCTCCCACTCCACTCCCACAGCGACCTAGACTCACACCTGTCGCCAAAAAGAAGACCCAAGATTCGGAGCCAGGGGAAGTGGTTGAGATCCAAACCCAAAAATTGACAGTGTCCCTACGCCCGCAGAGGAAGATCGCAGTGGTGGCCAGTAAGCCCAGCCACTTCCCTCCCCACCAGGACCGCCCAAGAGGGGTGTCTACACAAGGGAGTCGGGCTTTGTCCCCTAACCCCAATCCTAACCCTGCCCTCAACCCTAACCCCAACCCTGACCCTACCCCCAACCCTAAACCTAACCCCAACCCTAACCCCAATCCCAACCCATACCCCAATCCCAGTCCCTATCTACGTCCCACCAGGAACAGAACTTCCAAACAGTAGGACAATTAACATAATTAGGACAAATTGGTTTTATTTTATTTAGACCCACTTACATCTAATACCTACCTGGATACTTACCTCCAATTGGAACCACGCGTCTGGTCCCCGGACCACGCCCACCTGAAAAAAAGCAGAAAAAATTGACAAAACGGAATAACACAAAAATATGAACAAAAGTCACCAAATGTTTTCAATAATATAATTACAAATTTGCAAAAACCCAATACACATATATAATCCACCTACCTATGTATTATTTACCTGTAGTTTGAACAGCAATCCGAGATCCTAGACCACGTCTACTTGAAAAACAAAATACATCAAAAACATTAAAAAAAAAAAATTAAAAAACATTAAAAAACTAAAAACAAAATTAGTATGTTTACATTATTCTACAATACCAATTCCAAGTTGACCAAATTATAATTATTTTGTTTAAACCCAATATGAAGGCTAGTTTAATTATGAAAATTAATTGGAAAATGCAAATATAAGCTAAAACACGTTACATTTCTAAAACAAAATTTCGAAAAACAAAAAAGATTTAAAACTTCAACCGAGCTGAGGGTATAAAAGGAATCCGCAAGGCAAAGAGCCTTTAGTGCGAATTTGGACTGCAAGCAAGACACATTGTTGCACCTTACAAAACAAAAATAGTTTTTCATATAATACATGTGTGCCAGACCTGATGAAGGCTTGAGATAGCCGAAACGTTGTCAGGGCACACATTGCATATTGGCCAGAATAAATAAAAAATGAAACTTTATTTTTTTTTAAAAACAACTTTATTAAATATATAACAAAGGCAAATTCTAGATCCACAGCCATGGATCAGGGTTGGACGACGGTCCACTATGGCCGACGTCACCGCGTTGCCCGCCGGAACCGTGAGCTGGGGGCTGATTGGAATCCCGGATGGATGGACCGTGCTTTTGCCTTTCCCTCCTCCAGGAGGGGGGGCTCCCACCATAATCCTAACCAGCCTGTGCCTCCTCCGGATCCCTCCAGACCTCCTGGCTCTAGGTTCGATTCCTATGCGACAGTAGTTCGCCAAGGCCGCAGGCAACCGCGTCAGGACCAACGTGGTCCCCCTCCAGCTGCAACCCGGACCTCCAAGTGGAGACCAGCAGAGGCCGGATTTGGTCGCCTGATCCGCAAAATCTATAACTTGATTAAGGTCTACCACCACCTGAACAATGTAGACCCCCAGCAGTGGGCTACACAACCTCGGATGATCACCAGGATGGAGGAGGTGTTGTCCACAATGATCAAGCCGGCATTCCTAGATAGCGGGGTTGTCCGGGACATTGTGGACAATGCCAAGACCTGGGGCAAGACCACCTGCCAGATCCTCAAACGTCATTACGAGTCCCACCTACCGTTCTGCCGGTCCGACATGGAATTTGCACTCCAAGACAACAATCTAGAATGGGAGGCTGCTTTCCAAGTGGCGGTTGGTTGGGCCAAGCGAAATTTTCCACGCCTACTACCAGACACAATTTCGGAGGTTGAGAACGAGATTTTGGACTTTCTGGAAGACTTGCCGCGCTCCGATCCCAACCCTGACCCCCACCCTACTCCTAGCCCCAGTCCTATTCTCGCCCCCAACCCTAACCCCAACCCTAACCCTATCCCAAACCCTAACCTGGAGCTGCGGTTTCCCGCTCCCACTCCGCTCCCACAGCGACCTAGACTCACACCTGTCGCCAAAAAGAAGACCCAAGATTCGGAGCCAGGGGAAGTGGTTGAGATCCAAACCCAAAAATTGACAGTGTCCCTACGCCCGCAGAGGAAGATCGCAGTGGTGGCCAGTAAGCCCAGCCACTTCCCTCCCCACCAGGACCGCCCAAGAGGGGTGTCTACACAAGGGAGTCGGGCTTTGTCCCCTAACCCCAATCCTAACCCTGCCCTCAACCCTAACCCCAACCCTGACCCTACCCCCAACCCTAAACCTAACCCCAACCCTAACCCCAACCCCAACCCATACCCCAATCCCAGTCCCTATCTACGTCCCACCAGGAACAGAACTTCCAAACAGTAGGACAATTAACATAATTAGGACAAATTGGTTTTATTTTATTTAGACCCACTTACATCTAATACCTACCTGGATACTTACCTCCAATTGGAACCACGCGTCTGGTCCCCGGACCACGCCCACCTGAAAAAAAGCAGAAAAAATTGACAAAACGGAATAACACAAAAATATGAACAAAAGTCACCAAATGTTTTCAATAATATAATTACAAATTTGCAAAAACCCAATACACATATATAATCCACCTACCTATGTATTATTTACCTGTAGTTTGAACAGCAATCCGAGATCCTAGACCACGTCTACTTGAAAAACAAAATACATCAAAAACATTAAAAAAAACAATTAAAAAACATTAAAAAACAAAAAACAAAATTAGTATGTTTACATTATTCTACAATACCAATTCCAAGTTGACCAAATTATAATTATTTTGTTTAAACCCAATATGAAGGCTAGTTTAATTATGAAAATTAATTGGAAAATGCAAATATAAGCTAAAACACGTTACATTTCTAAAACGAAATTTCGAAAAACAAAAAAGATTTAAAACTTCAACCGAGCTGAGGGTATAAAAGGAATCCGCAAGGCAAAGAGCCTTTAGTGCGAATTTGGACTGCAAGCAAGACACATTGTTGCACCTTACAAAACAAAAATAGTTTTTCATATAATACATGTGTGCCAGACCTGATGAAGGCTTGAGATAGCCGAAACGTTGTCAGGGCACACATTGCATATTGGCCAGAATAAATCAAAAAAGAAACTTTATTTTTTAAAAAAAACAACTTTATTAAATATATAACAAAGGCAAATTCTAGATCCACAGCCATGGATCAGGGTTGGACGACGGTCCACTATGGCCGACGTCACCGCGTTGCCCGCCGGAACCGTGAGCTGGGGGCTGATTGGAATCCCGGATGGATGGACCGTGCTTTTGCCTTTCCCTCCTCCAGGAGGGGGGGCTCCCACCATAATCCTAACCAGCCTGTGCCTCCTCCGGATCCCTCCAGACCTCCTGGCTCTAGGTTCGATTCCTATGCGACAGTAGTTCGCCAAGGCCGCAGGCAACCGCGTCAGGACCAACGTGGTCCCCCTCCAGCTGCAACCCGGACCTCCAAGTGGAGACCAGCAGAGGCCAGATTTGGTCGCCTGATCCGCAAAATCTATAACTTGATTAAGGTCTACCACCACCTGAACAATGTAGACCCCCAGCAGTGGGCTACACAACCTCGGATGATCACCAGGATGGAGGAGGTGTTGTCCACAATGATCAAGCCGGCATTCCTAGATAGCGGGGTTGTGCGGGACATTGTGGACAATGCCAAGACCTGGGGCAAGACCACCTGCCAGATCCTCAAACGTCATTACGAGTCCCACCTACCGTTCTGCCGGTCCGACATGGAATTTGCACTCCAAGACAACAATCTAGAATGGGAGGCTGCTTTCCAAGTGGCGGTTGGTTGGGCCAAGCGAAATTTTCCACGCCTACTACCAGACACAATTTCGGAGGTTGAGAACGAGATTTTGGACTTTCTGGAAGACTTGCCGCGCTCCGATCCCAACCCTGACCCCCACCCTACTCCTAGCCCCAGTCCTATTCTCGCCCCCAACCCTAACCCTAACCCCAACCCTAACCCTATCCCAAACCCTAACCTGGAGCTGCGGTTTCCCGCTCCCACTCCGCTCCCACAGCGACCTAGACTCACACCTGTCGCCAAAAAGAAGACCCAAGATTCGGAGCCAGGGGAAGTGGTTGAGATCCAAACCCAAAAATTGACAGTGTCCCTACGCCCGCAGAGGAAGATCGCAGTGGTGGCCAGTAAGCCCAGCCACTTCCCTCCCCACCAGGACCGCCCAAGAGGGGTGTCTACACAAGGGAGTCGGGCTTTGTCCCCTAACCCCAAACCTAACCCTGCCCTCAACCCTAACCCCAACCCTGACCCTACCCCCAACCCTAAACCTAACCCCAACCCTAACCCCAACCCCAACCCATACCCCAATCCCAGTCCCTATCTACGTCCCACCAGGAACAGAACTTCCAAACAGTAGGACAATTAACATAATTAGGACAAATTGGTTTTATTTTATTTAGACCCACTTACATCTAATACCTACCTGGATACTTACCTCCAATTGGAACCACGCGTCTGGTCCCCAGACCACGCCCACCTGAAAAAAAAGCAGAAAAAATTGACAAAACGGAATAACACAAAAATATGAACAAAAGTCACCAAATGTTTTCAATAATATAATTACAAATTTGCAAAAACCCAATACACATATATAATCCACCTACCTATGTATTATTTACCTGTAGTTTGAACAGCAATCCGAGATCCTAGACCACGTCTACTTGAAAAACAAAATACATCAAAAACATTAAAAAAACAATTAAAAAACATTAAAAAACAAAAAACAAAATTAGTATGTTTACATTATTCTACAATACCAATTCCAAGTTGACCAAATTATAATTATTTTGTTTAAACCCAATATGAAGGCTAGTTTAATTATGAAAATTAATTGGAAAATGCAAATATAAGCTAAAACACGTTACATTTCTAAAACGAAATTTCGAAAAACAAAAAAGATTTAAAACTTCAACCGAGCTGAGGGTATAAAAGGAATCCGCAAGGCAAAGAGCCTTTAGTGCGAATTTGGACTGCAAGCAAGACACATTGTTGCACCTTACAAAACAAAAATAGTTTTTCATATAATACATGTGTGCCAGACCTGATGAAGGCTTGAGATAGCCGAAACGTTGTCAGGGCACACATTGCATATTGGCCAGAATAAATCAAAAAAGAAACTTTATTTTTTTAAAAAAACAACTTTATTAAATATATAACAAAGGCAAATTCTAGATCCACAGCCATGGATCAGGGTTGGACGACGGTCCACTATTGCCGACGTCACCGCGTTGCCCGCCGGAACCGTGAGCTGGGGGCTGATTGGAATCCCGGATGGATGGACCGTGCTTTTGCCTTTCCCTCCTCCAGGAGGGGGGGCTCCCACCATAATCCTAACCAGCCTGTGCCTCCTCCGGATCCCTCCAGACCTCCTGGCTCTAGGTTCGATTCCTATGCGACAGTAGTTCGCCAAGGCCCCAGGCAACCGCGTCAGGACCAACGTGGTCCCCCTCCAGCTGCAACCCGGACCTCCAAGTGGAGACCAGCAGAGGCCGGATTTGGTCGCCTGATCCGCAAAATCTATAACTTGATTAAGGTCTACCACCACCTGAACAATGTAGACCCCCAGCAGTGGGCTACACAACCTCGGATGATCACCAGGATGGAGGAGGTGTTGTCCACAATGATCAAGCCGGCATTCCTAGATAGCGGGGTTGTGCGGGACATTGTGGACAATGCCAAGACCTGGGGCAAGACCACCTGCCAGATCCTCAAACGTCATTACGAGTCCCACCTACCGTTCTGCCGGTCCGACATGGAATTTGCACTCCAAGACACCAATCTAGAATGGGAGGCTGCTTTCCAAGTGGCGGTTGGTTGGGCCGAGCGAAATTTTCCACGCCTACTACCAGACACAATTTCGGAGGTTGAGAACGAGATTTTGGACTTTCTGGAAGACTTGCCGCGCTCCGATCCCAACCCTGACCCCCACCCTACTCCTAGCCCCAGTCCTATTCTCGCTCCCAACCCTAACCCTAACCCCAACCCTAACCCTATCCCAAACCCTAACCGTGAGCTGCGGTTTCCCGCTCCCACTCCGCTCCCACAGCGACCTAGACTCACACCTGTCGCCAAAAAGAAGACCCAAGATTCGGAGGCAGGGGAAGTGGTTGAGATCCAAACCCAAAAATTGACAGTGTCCCTACGCCCGCAGAGGAAGATCGCAGTGGTGGCCAGTAAGCCCAGCCACTTCCCTCCCCACCAGGACCGCCCAAGAGGGGTGTCTACACAAGGGAGTCGGGCTTTGTCCCCTAACCCCAATCCTAACCCTGCCCTCAACCCTAACCCCAACCCTGACCCTACCCCCAACCCTAAACCTAACCCCAACCCTAACCCCAACCCCAACCCATACCCCAATCCCAGTCCCTATCTACGTCCCACCAGGAACAGAACTTCCAAACAGTAGGACAATTAACATAATTAGGACAAATTGGTTTTATTTTATTTAGACCCACTTACATCTAATACCTACCTGGATACTTACCTCCAATTGGAACCACGCGTCTGGTCCCCGGACCACGCCCACCTGAAAAAAAGCAGAAAAAATTGACAAAACGGAATAACACAAAAATATGAACAAAAGTCACCAAATGTTTTCAATAATATAATTACAAATTTGCAAAAACCCAATACACATATATAATCCACCTACCTATGTATTATTTACCTGTAGTTTGAACAGCAATCCGAGATCCTAGACCACGTCTACTTGAAAAACAAAATACATCAAAAACATTAAAAAAAACAATTAAAAAACATTAAAAAACAAAAAACAAAATTAGTATGTTTACATTATTCTACAATACCAATTCCAAGTTGACCAAATTATAATTATTTTGTTTAAACCCAATATGAAGGCTAGTTTAATTATGAAAATTAATTGGAAAATGCAAATATAAGCTAAAACGCGTTACATTTCTAAAACGAAATTTCGAAAAACAAAAAAGATTTAAAACTTCAACCGAGCTGAGGGTATAAAAGGAATCCGCAAGGCAAAGAGCCTTTAGTGCGAATTTGGACTGCAAGCAAGACACATTGTTGCACCTTACAAAACAAAAATAGTTTTTCATATAATACATGTGTGCCAGACCTGATGAAGGCTTGAGATAGCCGAAACGTTGTCAGGGCACACATTGCATGTTGGCCAGAATAAATCAAAAAAGAAACTTTATTTTTTTTAAAAAACAACTTTATTAAATATATAACAAAGGCAAATTCTAGATCCACAGCCATGGATCAGGGTTGGACGACGGTCCACTATGGCCGACGTCACCGCGTTGCCCGCCGGAACCGTGAGCTGGGGGCTGATTGGAATCCCGGATGGATGGACCGTGCTTTTGCCTTTCCCTCCTCCAGGAGGGGGGGCTCCCACCATAATCCTAACCCTAACCCTAACCTGACCCCATTTCCCGATAAGACAAAAACGTCAACCTGCAAGTTAAAATTTGAAAATAAACAAGTCAAAATTTGAACGTAAACACAAATTTGAACAATAATTGCAAATAAGCACTATTTGAGACCAAAAGGCAGTTAAAAGTAAATACTTACCTCAAATAAAATCACAATACTCACCCAAAACAAAAAAATGTGCATACCTATCAAATTTGAATGTAAACAATTGCAAATAAGCATTATTTGGGACAAAAAAAGCAAAAAAAGCATTTAAAAGTAAATACTTACCCAAAACAAAAATATACTTACCTAATCCGGAGATCACAAATCCACGCCCAATCGGTGCCTGCAAGAAAACAAGTTACTATGCTAAAGAAACAAGCGCAAATCGCTGGCTCCGCCCACTTGGAGGAGTGTATATAAGCACCGTTCGGAGCAGGAGCTCTCAGTCTCGATGCGGCCGTGGAGGAGGAAGCAGCTCCCCATGTGATGAAACTAAACTAAATTTAGATGCAATTCCTGTGTGCCAGACCTGAAGAAGGCACAAAAGATGCCGAAACGTTGTCGATGGCCACACAGATGAACAAAATTTAGCGCAAAATGACGCCGGTACAAAACCAATTGGAAACAAATAGTAATTTACCCACGCTCTACCCAGATAGGAGAGCGCATGGATGCCGCACAGAGCAAGATGCTCTCGCTCCACCCAGATAGGGGAGTCGATGAATTAGGTGCGAGGTACGAATATTTAGTTGAACGCAAGCGCAGCTGTCAATCTTACATGCCAAATCGAGACTCACTTATTAATTATATAACAAAGGCGACCGGATAGGTAAAGTGCAATCAAAAACAAGCATACAATAAGGACAAACACGTGTTCAAGGTCAAAAACGATCTTTATTAAGCCCTAATTAGTCCTGGCCAGCATGGCGGGTGCGGCCGCAACGGGCAGGATGCTCTGGAGCTGGTTGTGGGGTGCGGGCCAGGATGGTAGGACCGTGCCTTTGTTCCTCTCCTTCGGGGGAGGAACTCTTTACCTAATCCTAACTCGCCTGTGCCACCTCCAGTGGGCCCCCCCCACGTTTCCGGTTTCCATCGAGCTCCTGTTACGTCTGTGTGCTGTCCCCTAAACTGGTCCTATCCCAGCCCTAATCCTAACCTATCCCCCATCCTAACCTAACCCCTAACCCTAACCCTAATCCTAACCCTAACCTGACCCCATTTCCCGATAAGACAAAAACGTCAACCTGCAAGTTAAAATTTGAAAATAAACAAGTCAAAATTTGAACGTAAACACAAATTTGAATAATAATTGCAAATAAGCACTATTTGAGACCAAAAGGCAGTTAAAAGTAAATACTTACCTCAAATAAAATCACAATACTCACCCAAAACAAAAAAATGTGCATACCTATCAAATTTGAATGTAAACAATTGCAAATAAGCATTATTTGGGACAAAAAAAAGCAAAAAAAGCAGTTAAAAGTAAATACTTACCCAAAACAAAAATATACTTACCTAATCCGGAGATCACAAATCCACGCCCAATCGGTGCCTGCAAGAAAACAAGTTACTATGCTAAAGAAACAAGCGCAAATCGCTGGCTCCGCCCACTTGGAGGAGTGTATATAAGCACCGTTCGGAGCAGGAGCTCTCAGTCTCGATGCGGCCATGGAGGAGGAAGCAGCTCCCCATGTGATGAAACTAAACTAAATTTAGATGCAATTCCTGTGTGCCAGACCTGAAGAAGGCACAAAAGATGCCGAAACGTTGTCGATGGCCACACAGATGAACAAAATTTAGCGCAAAATGACGCCGGTACAAAACCAATTGGAAACAAATAGTAATTTACCCACGCTCTACCCAGATAGGAGAGCGCATGGATGCCGCACAGAGCAAGATGCTCTCGCTCCACCCAGATAGGGGAGTCGATGAATTAGGTGCGAGGTACGAATATTTAGTTGAACGCAAGCGCAGCTGTCAATCTTACATGCCAAATCGAGACTCACTTATTAATTATATAACAAAGGCGACCGGATAGGTAAAGTGCAATCAAAAACAAGCATACAATAAGCACAAACACGTGTTCAAGGTCAAAAACGATCTTTATTAAGCCCTAATTAGTCCTGGCCAGCATGGCGGGTGCGGCCGCAACGGGCAGGATGCTCTGGAGCTGGTTGTGGGGTGCGGGCCAGGATGGTAGGACCGTGCCTTTGTTCCTCTCCTTCGGGGGAGGAACTCTTTACCTAACCCTAACCCCCTAACCCTAACCCCTAACCCAAACCCTGGGGGCTGATTGGAATCCCGGATGGATGGACCGTGCTTTTGCCTTTCCCTCCTCCAGGAGGGGGGGCTCCCACCATAACCCTAACCCAAAACAAAAAGATTTAAAACTTCAACCGAGCTGAGGGTATAAGAGGAATCCGCAAGGCAAAGAGCCTTTAGTGCGAATTTGGACTGCAAGCAAGACACATTGCTGCACCTTACAAAACAAAAATACTTTTTCATATAATACATGTGTGCCAGACCTGATGAAGGCTTGAGATAGCCGAAACGTTGTCAGGGCACACATTGCATATTGGCCAGAATAAATCAAAAAAGAAACTTTATTTTTTTTAAAAAACAACTTTATTAAATATATAACAAAGGCAAATTCTAGCTCCACAGCCATGGATCAGGGTTGGACGACGGTCCACTATGGCCGACGCCACCGCGTTGCCCGCCGGAACCGTGAGCTGGGGGCTGATTGGAATCCCGGATGGATGGACCGTGCTTTTGCCTTTCCCTCCTCCAGGAGGGGGGGCTCCCACCATTACCCTAACCCCTAACCCTAAACCCTAACCCTTAACCCTATTCCACCCAAAGTAAGGCTCCGGCCAATGGGTGGCGACAAGCTGATGCTCATTTTGGCCTCGTAGTCCGGAAGTTGCACAGCATCATTAAGGTGACCCACCATCTGCGGAATGTGAACCCTGAGGGAGGAGCCCCGCAACCGCGAATGATTGCAAGGATGGTGGAGGTGTTGTCGACCATGGTCAGGCCAGCGTTCCCTACCGGGGATGCGTTGGACCTGATCATGGGCAATGCTCTGAATTGGGGTCACACAACATGCCAAATCCTCACCGACCATTACCTGACCTGCCTTACCCAATTATTGGATGACCTGCTGGTACTCATTACGCCGGAATGGGACGCTGCCTTTGCGGTGGCGACGAGGTGGGCCAGACGGAATTTTCCGCGGCTCTCGCAGGACACTTTGGACTATGTAGCGGGGCAGATCAGGGCAAGCATGGTGGATCTACCTCCTGATTCACCTAGCCCCACTTCCCCTCCAACACCACGTCCGGATCTGGAGCCCGTGACTCCAAAGACGGAGCCCGTGACTCTATTGACGCCAATTCGGACCCAGTCGTCGCCGGCACCAAGTCGAGTTCCGGTGCCCGTGGCTCTGTTGACGCCAGTCCTGGCCCAGACTTCACCGACACCGAGTTTAGTTTCGGTGCCCTTGGCATCTTCCATGCCAGTCCAGGCCCAGAGGACGGTGGCTCGAGAGGGTGGGAAGAACCAAAAATCGGTCTTCTGTATGCCATCGCATTCGCGTAGCTCTACTGCACGTTGGGTTGACGGTCGAGGTCCGACTTCATATGAGGTCGGAGTGCTGAACCCGAACCCCAATCTGGACCCCATCATTGACCCTTTGGGGGAACCTGAACTCGGGTCCTTCTCCGATGAGTCAACTGATTCCGATGATTCAACTAATTGGGAGCCCGAAGAACTCCCTAACATTCGACCTTGATATAATCTTCGTTCTAAGCCCCACCCAAGGGGGACCTAGGCCCACTCCATGTCCTAACACCCAACCCTACCCCCAATCCTAACCCTAACCCCAACCCTAACCCCAACCCTAATCCTTACCTCAATCCAATTCCCTTTTTATGTCCTACTAGGAACAGAAATTCCGAACAGCAGGCTCAATTAACATAATTAGGACAAATTTAATAAAATCAATTCGGACTCACTTACCTTAGATACCTACCTTGGATACTTACCTCAAATTGGTACCACGCCTCTGGTCCCCGGACCATGCCCACCTAAAAAATTAGAAAAGACAAAAATCAAAAAAATATATACGTAAATACCTACCTCAACTAACCACTTACTTGCAGTAAGAAAAATGAGAAACAAAAATTTAAAAAACAAAACAAAAACAAAACAATAAAAATTCAAAATTACAATTCACAAAATATATACGTAAATACCTACCTGAATAATCTACTTACCTGCAGTAAGAAAAATGAGAAACAAAAAATTAAATAACAAAAATTAAAAAAAACAAAACAAAAAACAAAACAATAAAATATTCAAAATCATAATTCATAATATCAAATCGTAATTGGAAAACATTCAATGAGGCTAAAACCAATTTTATTTCCAAAAAAGAAAAAGTCAGAAACAAAAACTAAAATTTGAAAATAGAAACTCTAACCAAACAGAGACTATAAAAGGACGCGCGGCGCAACAGACGCTCAGTGCGTGGAGAGAGAGCAAAGAGAAAACAACTCAGCAGCAATTACAAACAGTGGATATCAGCATCAATTTCATTCATTTTTTTTTTGTTTGTGTGCCAGACCTGAGGAAGGCCCTAGCGGCCGAAACGTTGTCAAGGCACACTTACATTATATACTGGCCAAACAAAATCTGACAAAAGAAATTTTATTGAAAACTATTTCAATAAAAACAACCATATTAAAAACAATTTTTTTTTTTGATAAAAACAAATTTATTATATATATAACAAAGGCGAATTCCAGCCATGGAGCAAGGTTGGACCACAGTCCACTATGGCCGACGCCGCCGCTTTGCTCATCAGAACCCTGGGCTGGGAGCTGGGAGGTGTGCCGGATGGATGGACCGTGCTTTTGCCCCTGCTTCCAACAGGAAGGGGGGCTCCTACCGCAATCCTAACCCTAACCCCTAACCCTAACCCACAACCCTAACCCCTAACCCTAAACCCTAACCCTACCCCTAACCCTGGTCCCCGGACCATGCCCACCTAAAAAATTAGAAAAGACAAAAATCAAAAAAATATATACGTAAATACCTACCTCAACTAACCACTTACTTGCAGTAAGAAAAATGAGAAACAAAAATTTAAAAAACAAAACAAAAACAATAAAAATTCAAAATTACAATTCACAAAATATATACGTAAATACCTACCTGAATAATCTACTTACCCGCAGTAAGAAAAATGAGAAACGGAAAATGAGAAACAAAAAATTAAATAACAAAAATTAAAAAAAACAAAACAAAAAACAAAACAATAAAATATTCAAAATCATAATTCATAATATCAAATCGTAATTGGAAAACATTCAATGAGGCTAAAACCAATTTTATTTCCAAAAAAGAAAAAGTCAGAAACAAAAACTAAAATTTGAAAATAGAAACTCTAACCAAACAGAGACTATAAAAGGACACGCGGCGCAACAGACGCTCAGTGCGTGGAGAGAGAGCAAAGAGAAAACAACTCAGCAGCAATTACAAACAGTGGATATCAGCATCAATTTCATTTTTTTGTTTGTGTGCCAGACCTGAGGAAGGCCCTAGCGGCCGAAACGTTGTCAAGGCACACTTACATTATATACTGGCCAAACAAAATCTAACAAAAGAAATTTTATTAAAAACTATTTCAATAAAAACAACCATATTAAAAACAATTTTTTTTGATAAAAACACATTTATTATATATATAACAAAGGCGAATTCCAGCCATGGAGCAAGGTTGGACCACGGTCCACTATGGCCGACGCCGCCGCTTTGCTCATCAGAACCCTGGGCTGGGAGGTGTGCCGGATGGATGGACCGTGCTTTTGCCCCTGCTTCCAACAGGAAGGGGGGCTCCTACCGCAACCCTAACCCTAACCCCTAACCCCTAACCCTAACCCACCACCGTTGTGTCGTCTGCGAACTTCACGATGTGATTGGTGGTGAACCTGGGGACACAGTCGTGTGTCATCAGGGTGAACAGCAGGGGGCTCAGGACGCAGCCCTGAGGGGAGCCTGTGCTGAGGGTGATGACATCAGAGGTGTTCTGTCCGACCCGGACTGACTGAGGTCTGTTGGTGAGGAAGTCTAGCAGCCAGTTGCGAAGGGGGGTGTTGAAGCCCAGGTGTTCCAATTTTCCTACTAGATGCTGTGGGATGATGGTGTTAAACGCTGAGCTGAAGTCCAGGAACAGCATCCGAACATGGGTGTTCTTCTCCTCCAGGTGAGCCAGGCTCAGGTGAAGAACGGAGGAGATGGCGTCCTGAGTGGAGCGGTTTTGCCGGTCGGCAAACTGGAACGGGTCAAATAATGGGGGGAGTCTGGAAACGATGTGATCTTTAAGCAGCCTTTCGAAGCACTTCATCATGACCGGAGTCAGTGCAACAGGCCGGTAATCATTAAACGAGGTGATTTGAGGTTTCTTCGGCACCGGAATGATGGAGGCAGTCTTAAAGCACGCTGGCACTGTGGCTTGGCCCAGCGAGGTGTTAAAAATGTCTGTGATGACCCCAGCCAGCTGACTTGCACATTCCCTGAACACACGCCCAGGAATGTTGTCGGGGCCAGGGGCCTTACGGGTGTTGACTCTCATCAGGGTCTTCAACACATCGGCGGAGTCAAGGCAGAGTACCTCCTCTTCCTGATGGGGGACAGTTTTAACTGCTGGAGTGCCGTTTAGTGCCTCGAACCTCCCAAAGAAGTTATTTAGACCATTTAGAAAGTCAGCATCAACTTCACCCACCGGGGGGGAGGGTGAGTTGTAGTCTGTAATCGCCCGTATGCCTTGCCACATACTCCTGGTGTTGTTGGCGTCGTGGAAACGATCCTGAATTTTTCGACTGTGGTCTCGCTTCGCTACCCTGATGGCACGGTTCAAGTTGGCTCTCGCTGTCCTCAGTGTCTCCTTGTCGCCAGACTTGAAGGCAGAGTTCCGCGCTCGTAGCGTTTGACGTACCTCCTCAGTCATCCAGGGTCGTTGGTTGCCCCGGGTGATGATATTCTTAGTGGTGCTGACGTCCTCGGTGCATTTGTTGACGTAGGCTGACACAGTCATGGCACACGCATGTCAAATCTACATCGGGGAAACTGGGAGGGAGGGAGGGCGGGAGGGAGGCAAGCAGGGAGGCAGGCAGGCAGGGAGGCAGGCAGGGAGGCAGGCAGGGAAGCAGGCAGGGAGGAAGGCAGTGTCTGTCTGTTGAGGTTTTCACCTTGTTCTTCTCCTGCTGAAGTTCTAACTGGACGTCCATCAGTTTGGCTCTCAGCTCGTCATTGGCGGCCTGAAAGGCGTCCGTTCGCTCCGCCTTGACCCGCCCTGCCGGAGCTCGTTTGGACATCTCTTACTCGAGTCTCGCCCGGTCGTCAGTCAGAGATCACAACATTTGTACCTGGAGAGCACAAACGCAGCGCTGTTTTCCACTGGCTTCGGACTCAACTTCAATCGGTACCGTAACGTACAACATCATAAACATAGATCTAGCTTGACTTATTCATTGAATAAATGCATTTGGTTCTTCAAAACTGCATCACGCAACATAGCGTGACCGAGACGGCCGTTATCCACCTGCGTGAAGTTATTTGGTGAAATGAATGAGATGTTTAAGACACCATCGTTCTGTCTCTATGTAGATGAAGGGAAATAATCGATTGCTGAAGGTCCAAAGGTGTTGTGATAAACAAATAAACATATTAGTGATTAGTGACATATTTGTGATAAACATATTAGGCAGGATAATCACATATGTTAACTTGACTGCCCACACTGTATTTATTTATGGTTATTTGTTAAATCGGGTACTGTTAGACATGTAATAGGTTTAACATAGTTTAACATAAATGGACGACGAAAGGGGTACTCACCATTGTAGCTCCTGCTGGTTAATGATACGAGCCTCTTCTTGCAGTGGAAAACATACAGCCAACAAACACCGTAGAACCTAAAGGAAGGAAATTAAACATTAACATTTAGCCTCAACCAACATTCACAGATACAACGCAACGCAAACTACACAAACGTAAATCTTTTTAAACACAATGAGTTGTACTTACCGTGTACGCTCTAGACGGTCCACTTGCAAGCAGAAAATAAAGATATTTCTGTTGATAATCGTCGTGTTTGTATCCGTTGTCTCGCTCAAGGCCATTGCGCCCACAGATTTGAATTTTGGCGAGAGTTCAGCCTATTGAGGTCATTTCCGCGGTGTAATACCCGCATATCTGAAACGGCAAAGTTAAGAGTTAAATAAAGTTTTTAATCAACGCAATAATTTACAAACGTTGACCAGTCGAAATAATCGTCGAAATTTAGCGTCTGTGGCTGGAAGCAGACGCCGAGTTCGACGTTCCTCCCAAATGCCACACTCCCTCGCTTTTCAGGGCTACAAAAAAACATATTTTTCAAAACAATGAGTTGTAATTACCTTGTACGTTCTAGACGGTCAAGTTGCAAGCTGAAAACAAAAATATTTGTCTTGTTAGTCGTCGTGTTACTAACCGCTGTGTCTTGTTTGCCAGCATTGCCGCTTTCCTACTTCCTGTTGCAAGCCACGCCCACGGATTATAATTTTGCCGTGAGTTCCGCCTATTGACGTCATGTCCGCGTCGCATGACTGCGACGTAATATTATCTAAAACTGTTTGTGCGGCATGGTGTTGTTCTGTGCGGTATTGTGTTATTCTGTGCGGCGTCGTGTTGTTCTGTGCGGCGTAGTGTTGTTCAGTGCGGCGTAGTGTTGTTCAGTGCGGCGTCGTGTTGTTCAGTGCGGCATGTTGTTGTTCAGTGCGGCATGGTGTTGTTCAGTGCGGCATGGTGTTGTTCAGTGCGGCATGGTGTTGTTCAGTGCGGCATGGTGTTGTTCAGTGCGGCATGGTGTTGTTCAGTGCGGCATGGTGTTGTTCAGTGCGGCATGGTGTTGTTCAGTGCGGCATGGTGTTGTTCAGTGCGGCATGTTGTTGTTTAGTGCGGGATGGTGTTGTTCAGTGCGGCATGGTGTTGTTCAGTGCGGCATGGTGTTGTTAAGTTCGGCATGGTGTTGTTCAGTGCGGCATGGTGTTGTTCAGTGCGGCATGGTGTTGTTCAGTGCGGCATGGTGTTGATCAGTGCGGGATGGTGTTGTTCAGTGCGGCATGGTGTTGTTCAGTGCGGCATGGTGTTGTTCAGTGCGGCATGGTGTTGTTCAGTGCGGCATGGTGTTGTTCAGTGCGGCATAATATTGTTCAGTGCGGCATAATATTGTTCAGTGCGGCGTAATGTTGTTCAGTGGGGCATGGTGTTGTTCAGTGCGGCATGGTGTTGTTCAGTGCGGCATGGTGTTGTTCAGTGCGACATGATGTTGTTCAGTGCGGCATGATGTTGTTCAGTGCGGCATGATGTTGTTCAGTGCGGCATAATGTTGTTCAGTGCGGCATAATGTTGTTCAGTGCGGCATAATGTTGTTCAGTGCGGCATGGTGTTGTTTAGTGCGGGATGGTGTTGTTCAGTGGGGCATGGTGTTGTTCAGTGCGGCATGGTGTTGTTCAGTGCGGCATTGTGTTGTTCAGTGCGGCATGGTGTTGTTCAGTGCAGCATGGTGTTGTTCAGTGCGGGATGGTGTTGTTCAGTGCGGCATGGTGTTCAGTGCGGCATAATGTTGTTCAGTGCGGCATAATGTTGTTCAGTGCGGCATAATGTTGTTCAGTGCGGCATAATGTTGTTCAGTGCGGCATGGTGTTGTTCAGTGCGGCATAATGTTGTTCAGTGCGGCATAATGTTGTTCAGTGCGGTATAATGTTGTTCAGTGGGGCATAATGTTGTTCAGTGGGGCATAATGTTGTTCAGTGCGGCATGGTGTTGTTCAGTGCGGCATGGTGTTGTTCAGTGCGGCATGGTGTTGTTCAGTGCGGCATGGTGTTGTTCAGTGCGGCACTGTGTTGTTCAGTGCGGCATTGTGTTGTTCAGTGCGGCATGGTGTTGTTCAGTGCGGCATGGTGTTGTTTAGTGCGGCATGGTGTTGTTTAGTGCGGCATGGTGTAGTTCAGTGCGGCATGGTGTAGTTCAGTGCGGCATGGTGTTCAGTGCGGCATGGTGTTGTTCAGTGCGGGATGGTGTTGTTCAGTGCGGGATGGTGTTGTTCAGTGCGGGATGGTGTTGTTCAGTGCGGGATGGTGTTGTTCAGTTTGGCATGGTGTTGTTCAGTGCGGCATGGTGTTGTTCAGTGCGGCATGGTGTTGTTCAGTGCGGCATGGTGTTGTTCAGTGCGGGATGGTGTTGTTCAGTGCGGGATGGTGTTGTTCAGTGCGGGATGGTGTTGTTCAGTGCAGCATGGTGTTGTTCAGTGCGGCATGGTGTTGTTCAGTGCGGCATGGTGTTGTTCAGTGCGGCATGGTGTTGTTCAGTGCGGGATGGTGTTGTTCAGTGCGGGATGGTGTTGTTCAGTGCGGGATGGTGTTGTTCAGTGCGGGATGGTGTTGTTCAGTGCGGGATGGTGTTGTTCAGTGCGGCATGGTGGTGTTCAGTGCGGCATGGTGTTGTTCAGTGCGGCATAATGTTGTTCAGTGCGGCATAGTGTTGTTCAGTGCGGAATGGTGTTGTTCAGTGCGGCATGGTGTTGTTCAGTGCGGCATGGTGTTGTTCAGTGCGGCATGGTGTTGTTCAGTGCGGCATGGCGTTGTACAGTGCGGCATGGCGTTGTTCAGTGCGGCATGGTGTTGTTCAGTGCGGCATGGTGTTGTTCAGTGCGGCATGGTGTTGTTCAGTGCGGCATGGTGTTGTTCAGTGCGGCATGGTGTTGTTCAGTGCGGCATGGTGTTGTTAAGTGCGGCATGGTGTTGTTCAGTGCGGCGTAATGTTGTTCAGTGGGGCATGGTGTTGTTCAGTGCGGCATGGTGTTGTTCAGTGCGGCATGGTGTTGTTCAGTGCGGCATGGTGTTGTTCAGTGCGGCATGGTGCTGTTCAGTGCGGCATGGTGCTGTTCAGTGCGGCATGGTGCTGTTCAGTGCGGCATGGTGCTGTTCAGTGCGGCATGGTGTTGTTCAGTGCGGCATGGTGTTGTTCAGTGCGGCATGGTGTTGTTCAGTGCGGCATGGTGTTGTTCAGTGCGGCATGGTGTTTTTCCAGTGCGGCATACTGTTGTTCAGTGCGGCATAATGTTGTTCAGTGCGGCATAATGTTGTTCAGTGCGGCATAATGTTGTTCAGTGCGGCGGGATGGTGTTCAGTGCGGCATGGTGTTGTTCAGTGCGGCATGGTGTTGTTCAGTGCGGCATGGTGTTGTTCAGTGCGGCATGGTGTTGTTCAGTGCGGCATGGTGTTGTTCAGTGCGGCATGGTGTTGTTCAGTGCGGGATGGTGTTGTTCAGTGCGCCATGGTGTTCAGTGCGGCATAATGTTGTTCAGTGCGGCATGGTGTTCAGTGCGGCATAATGTTGTTCAGTGCGGCATAATGTTGTTCAGTGCGGCATAATGTTGTTCAGTGCGGCATGGTGTTGTTCAGTGCGGCATAATGTTGTTCAGTGCGGCATAATGTTGTTCAGTGCGGTATAATGTTGTTCCGTGCGGCATAATGTTGTTCAGTGCTGCATGGTGTTGTTCAGTGCGGGATGGTGTTGTTCAGTGCGGTATCGTGTTGTTCAGTGCCGTATCGTGTTGTTCAGTGCGGTATCGTGTTGTTCAGTGCGGTATCGTGTTGTTCAGTGCGGTATCGTGTTGTTCAGTGCGGTATCGTGTTGTTCAGTGCGGTATCGTTGTGTTGTTGGTATTGTGTTGTGTTGTTCGTAATGTGTTGTGTTGTTCCTATTATGTTGTTGGTATTGTGTTGTGTTGTTCGTATTTTGTTGTGTTGTTCATATTGTGTTGAGTTGTTCATATTGTGTTGAGTTGTTCGTATTGTGTTGTGTTGTTCGTATTGTGTTGCCTCTAACACTTAGCTTCTAACACTTAGCCTCTAGCACCTAGAAGGTAAATAAATAGGAAGGAAGGACTCACCGGTGACGTCGTCGCCCACGTCCAAGCGTTGTACTTTGTATTTTCATCCTTCTGACAGTGGAAAACATATAGCCAACAAACACCGTGGAACCTAAACGAATGAAAGAAAACTATCATTTGGCCACAACCAACATTCACAGATACAACACAATGTGACGTGCGGGGTTGAGGTTAAAGGTTGAGTGAAGGGCCCTCGTTTTAAACTACTTTTTTGAAAAGGAGTGGGAACAAGTAAGACGTATTTAATTTATTTATTGGGAAGTAGTAAGACTTATTAAATTTATTTAATCTACTTTTCTTCCCAGGCAAAATTTGATGTGCTGCAATTCCAAATTTCCAAAGTGAATGAAGGAATGAAATCTTTTAAATTATGATTTTGTATAAATACTAGGCATAAACACAAAATCTACGGCACAAAATGGGCAGACTTTACTTGTTTGAAAAGGACTGGTTACAAGACAGACTTTTTTAATTTATTTAATGGGAAGAAGACACTATTTAGTTTAATTGATCTATTTTTGTTCCCTGGCAAAATTCGATTTGCTGCAATTCCAAATTTCCAAAGTGAATGAAGGAATGAAGTCGTTTAAATTATGATTTTGTATAAATACTAGGCATAGACACAAAATCTACGGCACAAAACGGGCAGACTTTACTTGTTTGAAGAGGACTGGTTACAAGACAGACTTTTCTGATTTATTTAATGGGAAGAAGACTTATTTAGTTTATTTAATTTATTTTTGTTGCCTGGCAAAATTGGATTTGCTGAAATTGTATTTTGCCAAATCTTGACTTGAGACCTGATAGGAAGTATTAAACGCTCAGTTAAATCGATACAAGTTGGTAATAAGAGCGAGTAATGTTGGTTGAAGCGATGAATGAAGGTTAAAAGCAATTTAAATTATGAGTTTGTATAAATACTAGATATCAACAGAACATCTACTGCGCAAAATGGGCAGAGTTTACTTGTTTGAGAAGGAGTGGCTTATTTAAGACTAAGATTTATTTAATCTGTTTGTTCCCAGGCAAAATTGGATGTGATGCAATTCCAAATTTCACCACATGATGGTGCCCAATTTTGACTTCATAGGACATATTCAACACTTAACTATTATGTTCAAGGTAATCAGATTTGTTTATTATTCTAATGGCCTTTTCAAAACTATTCTGGATTACTACTTTGGATCTATTCTACATTACTTGGCAACAACATACTCTGTAACAGATTAGGCAGTATAATCACATATGTTAACTTGAGAGTGCCCACACTCAATCTACTTATCGTGATGTGTTAAATCAATTACTGTTAGACATTATTATTCTGATAATCTACCAAATCTTTGAATTGAAGAATTTGTGATTTAATTAATAGCTTGTTGTTATGTTCAGGGTAATCAGACTTGTATATAATTCTAATGGCCTTCTTTTGAAAACTATTCTGAATTACAACTTTGGATCTTATATTACTTTGCAACAATATACTCGGTGACAGATTAGGCAGTATAATCACATATGTTAACTTCAGTGCCCACACTGTATTTATTTATGGTTATTTGTTAAATCAAGTACTGTTACACATGAAATAGGAAGTGTTTAACATAAATGTTATGGCTACTCACCATTGTAGCTCGCTCCTGGTCAATGATACGAGCCTCTTCTTGCAGTGGAAAACTTGCAGCCAACAAACACCGTGGAACCTAAAGGAATGAAATTAAACATTAACATTTCGCCTGGACCAATATTCACACGTACAACGCAACGCGGCTACACTTCTGCTAGCGCCTCAGCTACACGTTGCTATTACAAACGTAAATCTCTTTAAACACAATGAGTGTTACTTACCGTGTACGCTGTAGACGGTCCAGTTGCAAGCAGAAAATAAAGATATTTCTGTTGATATTCGTCGTTGCTCAGTGGCTCACGGCCATCGCGCCAACAGATTTGAATTTTGGTGGAAGTTCAGCCAATTACGTCATATCCGCGGCACATGACTGCGACGTAATACCCGCTTATCTGAAACGGCAGTTAAAAGTAGAGTTACATCAAGTTTTCTTTTTTAATCAACGCAATCATTTACAACCGTTGACCAGAAAGAATCGTCGAAATTCGACGTTCCCCCCCAAACGCCACACTCACTCGCTTTTCAGGGCAACAAAAGTACTTCTTTTTAAAAACGATTAGTTGT
The DNA here is from genome assembly GCF_024217435.2 of Syngnathus scovelli. Taxonomy (NCBI): domain Eukaryota; kingdom Metazoa; phylum Chordata; class Actinopteri; order Syngnathiformes; family Syngnathidae; genus Syngnathus; species Syngnathus scovelli. Next base: position 21,690,363 of record NC_090851.1, on the reverse strand, counting down.
ACTTACCGTGTACGCTCTGGACGGTCCAGTTGCAAGCAGAAAATAAAAATATTTCTCTTGTTAGTCGTATGTTACCATCCGCTGTGTCTTTGTCAACATCGCCATTTTCCTACTTCCTGTTGCGAGCCACGCCCACGGATTTAAATTTTGGCGGAAGTTCCGCCCATTGGCGTAGTTTTCGCGTATAGCAAATCCGATTGGTTGGAAAGGGGGCGCGGTTATGCAGCCGAGTGGTCCTGTGATCGGTGGGATGTAAAGTAGGCGTCGACGTCACGTCCGCGTCACGTGACCACGACGTGGCAGACGTCATATAGCAACCGCTGTTTTGTTTAGTAGACTTACAGTTGTTATGCATTGACATAATGGCGCACACTCCAAATAGATTTAAATAAATTAAATAATTCTTCTGCCCACTCCCTTTTAAACAAGTTGACTCTCCCGCGGATTTGAATTCCGGCGGAAGTTCTGCCCATCACGTGACGTCTGTCACGTGACCACACGCGGCAGATGTCATATAGCAACCGCTGTTTTGTTTAGTAGATTTACAGTTGTTATGCGTTGACATAATGGCGCACTGGTTAGCATGTCCACCTCTTAAGCATGATGTTGCGGGTTCGACGCCTGATCAATGTTAGCATGGAGTGAGCTGAAGTGCATGGCGCTGAAGATTTGAATCTTTGAAATGCGCTGAGGTCTGACGTATCAGGCAGAATGGTTTGCCATCACGTTCAACAAAAAATAGAAACTTTCCCACTCTGATAAAAACGTCCTGTGTTCATCTACATATTTTCGTTTTGCTGTGCATCTTTTCCCTGCCATTTCGAGAGCCCAATTGACACTAATAGTTTACTGGAATGTGTTTGCCCATCCTACTTTGTGGAATTTCACCACATGCGCTTTTGACGAAAATACTAAATTGAACTCAAGTGAAGCCAACACGCACAACCCCCCCCCCCCACACACACACACACACAAATGTTGATATGAACATAAAAGAGCCGCATGCGGTTCGGGAGTTGCGGCTTGGCCAAACCTGTACTATACAACTTTATTTGTATAAAATTTTCACAACAGCTGTCACACAAACAAAGCGGGAAAAACCGAAGACGTGCGTGTTCCGCCCACGCTGGATTTATTTGCACCTTTGAAAAGACACCGTATTGCCGCAGATGTGGCAAAGAGTACTTTTGGGCATCTGAGACGGAAGGATGTCCAAAGCATCACGTCACCTGCTCTGGTAGGAATGGTGGTGGGACGTTGAGGTCAACCGCTTTGGGGTTGGCTGAATCTTTGGTCGCAGGATGCCACACACTTGAAGACAGAAGCAGAAAAGCAGAGCTAAATGCAAAATGTACTCACCGGTGACTCCAATTTTTTCCCCCCCTGAAGAAATGGATGGACGGGTGGCCCCGGCTGGCCGGTGGGACTCTTGTTATTCTGACCCTTTTTAGTGCGCGTTTGGGGCAACAACCGTTTTTTTGTGGCGCTCTCTTCTGGTTCAAGAGTGCCCTGCATGTGAATTTGCCTTTCCTGCCTTCTGATTGGATGAGCGCCGGTGTGACGCGGTGCCTCTGTCACCGTGGCGGGGGGTATACGTCGGCATCGGAGCGTCTGCCAACGTCTGAGACCGGCTGGCAGTGTATCGGAGGTGTCGAGTGCGGTGCCGCTGGAGCTCACTCACCAGCTGGTGTTAGGGCCACAGAATGAAGGCCAAGGAGAAGACTAGAAAGAGAAACAGAAACTTCTCCTCCAATTGTTTGATTTGTCTCTTCTGAGCTTCGATGAATTCTTTCAGCTCTTTGTTCCTCTAGGACGGACAAATGGAAAGTAGCCTTCAAAAGCCAGTAAGCGTGCAAGTAAGTGCCGGGCTGGCTTTGGGCCCTTACCTGTTGCGCGCTGTGCAGCAGATCCATTCTCTCTTGGAGGATGCAAGCGTCGCGCTCCCTCAACTCCCACATCAGGGCTCGCTTCCATTGGTCCACGGCGCTCCTAAGCTCTTGTCTCTGATCCGCCGTCAGCACGTCATTCACGCCAGCGTGGCTGGCTTTTTCGCCGTCCGTGGCGGGGCAGTCCCGCTGCGGTAGCGCCTCGTACAACATGGCCTCCAGCTCCATGATCCTCTGGGCCGCAATCCTCGTCCATCAGTGGTCCGGCGGGAGATTTGAGGGCGGCTTACCTTATGAGCCTGGTCCATGGAACGCTTCCTGAAGTCCAACTCTTCATCCAGGTAGCCCTAATGGTTGCAGAACATATCCTAGCACAGCTCAAGGTCAGAATTGTTGGGGCACATTGCCCCGAGTTCCCCTTGGCTGATGTCGCGTGTCTGTCTACCTTCTCACTTTCAATGTCCAACATCTTCTGTTGAAGTGCTGACTTGGTCACTTTGATGTATTCTAACCACTGAGGAAAGGCTGCTGTCACATAAGCAGAATGCGAGAGCGTGCGTGGACGTGCGCGTTACCTTCTCGGCTAGGGTGGGAAGGGTCCTGGCGTGAATCACGACCACCTGCTCCTCGTTGGTGAGATTCTGCAAGAGCCCAAAGGCACAGCGTCAACAAGCTTCTTTCAGCGCAAAGCCTTCCAAAAGTCACATTTGAGCCGCCGAGTCTCGTGGAGTGCGAACATAAGGAGTTCGACATACACTTACGGCGTTATCGCCCAGGATGTCCAGCTTCTTCATCAGATCACTGATGACGATGTCCTGGGGAAAGGCGCAAGGAGCAATGTAAGGTGTTCTGGGACCTCAGGTTAAGGTTAGGGTTGCGAGGGACGCCTTACGTACGCTCACGCCGTCGGCCTCGCAGTAGATCTGCAAAGGGCTGAGGCCGTCTGGGAAACGGACTTGCAGAAACTTCAAGACGGGGGAGCGCCACTCCCTCTCCTGAAAGGCAGAGGCATGCATCCGTCCGTCCGTCCGTCACATCTCTGGCCTCAACACGCTTGTGCGAGTCTTCCCACCTCCAGCTCCAGGATGCGGAACTCAAGCAGTTCGTTTTGGTCTCGGATATCCTGGATGTGCTCTTTCAGACGCGCTTCTTCCGCCTCCATCCGCCTGACCTGAAAAGACAGTCAGACCTCATCTGCGGGGCTTCCGGACGGGTGTGACGCCAAGCGACTCCGCCCAGCGCCTTTCTTTCCGTCACCTTTTCGGCCAACTGCTGATTGCTCTGACGCAGCAGCTGCTTCTCCTCCACCCACTTGACATTCTAGAAGAGACAAACGCGTGGACAGCTTTGGAATGTTGTGTCATTTTCATCCACAAATTCTTTGGTTGACTGGAAAATGACATTAGCTTTTCTCCGCATTTTCCCAGCCACGTTCGGGGGGGGGGGTTGGACCAGTAATGCCAGACGAATGAGTGACTGAAGAATGTAGCTATTTTGTCTGAGAAAAAGGTGTGCTCATTGATAAGCTTACCTGTCCTTGTTGCTTCAGCGCTGACTCCAGATCTGCTACTCTGCTTTGATAGTGACCCATTTCTACTGTCATGTAACATGGGGGGAAGAGATGGTGCAAATGGTAAAATATGGATTGTTCACAGGAATAAATTGGCAGAGCTGAAATTCCAAATTTGTCCAAAAGATGGCGCCAGACCAAAACATGAGACCAAAAAAGGGGCCAAAATAAGCTAAGCAAGTTAAAATAGAAATAAAACAGGAACACGGTGTCGGATTGTGAGTCACGCATGGACGCACAAATGTGATTTTTACTTTTTGATTTCTTTGCTTGGCTAAAAATGTATTCTGTAACAGCTCAAAGCAATATTGTTAGTCAATTCGATCAAGGGACCCGTCACTATGAGAATAGTGGCGTGACATAAATTGTTTGGAGAAGCACAAATGTGATTTTTACTTCTTGATTTCTTTGCTTGGCTAAAAATTGATTCCCTCTTTCATGAACTGTGTTTTGCAATCGAATTGTTCTGGGATTGAATGATTTTATTAACACGGGTATTAGTGGGTGAAATTGTTCGGTTTCTGGAGTGATTAAGATTTGTAATTCTATTTCATGTTTCTTCAATAAATGTGTTGTGTATATTCATCTACTTTGTTGTGCGCTGATTTGTACTGAATGTACAATCGATGGTTCGGGGTTGATTTGACAATTTGATTAATGTGCGGGGGGTTATTATGGTATAACATAGGACCGTAATAAATAAAAGTAACATCAGACAATTTTAGAGAATTGAATAACTTTCGTAGTTATTTGAGACACGAGTGAATTTTAATCCGTTTGAAAGTTTGCTTCGTCTGAATAAATTAACGGAAGTGTTTGAATCGGATTATTGGTTTGGTGTAGAACTGAAAGTAATTTCATTATTTGAAGGGCGCAGGCCCGTTTCCCCTTTTGACGGGCCGCGTAAAAAGTAACTCCGAACATGTTAGAGAATTAAATAACTTTCGTAGATATTTAAGCGAAGAGTGAATTTCGTCAAAAGTGAATTCGTTTGAAAATTTACTTCCTCTAAATAAAATAACCACGATGGTTAAAATAGATTATTTGAGTTGGTGAAGGATAAAAGTATTTCGATTGTCCGTCGGGCGCGGCCCAGTTCTTAATTTTGTCGGGCCGCGTCAAAAGTTAAACAGGACACGATCGAAAAATAGACTTGCCTTCCAAATTAATTACTGGGCAAATCTAAATAGAGTAAGACATTTTTATTCGTTTTAAGAAAGTTGTTATTCTTTTTAAGCAATCAAGTGGGGTGAAGCACTCCGACAGTTAAGTGCTAGATCTACATATAAGAAGTTAGAATTAATAACGTAAAGTGCATTAATTTTCTCCTTAAATGCTATTATTGTCACACTTTTATTAATTCGATTCTCTTTCGAATAAACAAGTTGGTCGGCTCGCTGCTTGAGCGACCAAGTAGAACGGACCCATATCAACATTTACTTCGGCAAAACTAGTGCTAGGGTGCGCTATACAAACGAATCCCTGAGGTCTTAACAAAGACATCTAAAAATATCCGTAACATAATAAGAACTTCAAAAATTAGCGGGGAGCCATCAATACGATGCGGTCACTTCGAAGTCTTGCCTCGAATTGAGTTACTCGGCTCGAGCTTAGGGTGACTTGAGAGGGATTGGCGTCGTACAGAAATTAGATTGATTCCGGTGGAGTTAATTTAACTCGGGTGGTTAGATTACGGACGAATCTCCGAACCCGGCTAAGACAAACCCGTTACCGGGAAGCCGGGGGCACCTTATTGAAAGAGGTGCGTTTGACACTACCATCAGCTTTTCTCTGGTCTGAAAGGAGGAGGAGGGAGGCTCCTCCTCCTCCTTTCAGACCAGAGAACACCCGAGGCTGGGTGAGAACGGGGAGGCTGCGACCCGGCCGGGGGTTGCGGGAAGGGGCGCCACCTTGATCTCCTTCTCGGCGTCGTAGTCCCCTCCGCTGGTCTGGGCTAGCAGAGCGTAGGCTCGTTGCAGCGCTTGATATTCTTGCGTCAGCTGGCGGTAGCGAAGCTCCGCCTCCTCATGCACACACCAATGCAACACAGCACTAGTACCAGAATCAGTCAGACCGGCGACAAAGCACCCGCGACGCAAAGACGAGTCCGATTCCAGGCTGAAGAGGAATGTTTGGCGCCAATACGCTGGCAGAAATGGCGGGCTACCTTTTCGGGTTCCGTGTCGGGGGTTCTGTCGGTGTGAAAAGACAAGGACGATCCGTCCGAGTCCACCAACACGTCTTCGTCGTAGCCGTAAAATGTTTCGATGACCTGCGGGCGCGGAAGCAAACATCTCTCTGAACAAACTGACGCGACACCTCACGATGAATCGACGAGAGGAACGATAGCGAGAAAAAGGCCATTTCATCTTGCGCAACACCAAGCAGCCGCAAACAAACAGACTCACCTTGCAGGACCTCACGCTTTGTTCCTCCTCAGAGATTCTCGACGTCGGTATCGTAGCAGCAAATCTCTCTCCTGTCGACACAAATAATCCGCCTTTGAGATTCTTTGGATGCAAAGGGAACGAACGGCTCCGGCGCAGAAACAAACGCGACTCACGATGACATTTCTGACATGAGCTCCTGTCTCCAGAGCCTGAAAAACCCGTCACCGGCGATGATTGGAGGGACGCTCGTCTTTTCCAAAAGTGACAACTACAGGGTGTGTCAGGGTTTTCCAGATTATCTTTATCGTATGATTATGTTGCTTTGACTTTGACTGCAACCTGTAATAAATAATATTATTTATCCCTTATTTATCCCTATCGCTTATCCCTTCCTACACAAAGTCGTAAAACATCCCTTGTTATGTTTTGACTAGAGGTCAAGGGCTTTCTCTATTCAATCCACTCTTACACCCACCCTGTTTCTCTTAATAAAAATGCTCGTGCAGGAGCCGAGAGTCAGACTTCATTCGTACAACGGATGGACTCTCCACCTGCAGGTGTCCAAAAGAACTTACTTGTCTCCCGTGTGGTTCTTGCAAAATAAGTTGGAGCGAGCGCAACTCTAACAGGGTGCATTTTGCCACTAGCTGCCTACGGACAATGACGTCGCGCTCGCGGCTCATGGTTGACGGGCTGAGCAGCCGGGCGAGTCCGTCGTTTTCAGCGCACAGCGAGTGGCAAAGGCGCTGACAAAACGGGAGCTTTGAGCTGCTGAAAATGGCAAAACAAGTCTAAGGCGTGTTCAAACGCGTGCGCACAATGCTCCTGCTTGAAAGGTCGGAATTTAAGGGGCCAACTTTTTGGATGGCGGCCGCCGGCCAAGCTTTGGACGGAAAAGGTTTCCTGGCGACAGCGAGCGAGCGCGGGGCGCTGCCGTACGTGCACCGAGTTGCCTGCCTGAAGACCTTGGACAAGTCGTCGATGATGTGCCGCTGCTCCACAACTTGAAGGAACTCCATTTCACCGTCCTGCTGGCCGCAACCGCGCTCCAGGTCATTGAGCGAACTAGGCCTTCTCTGTGGAACACAAATGCAGTGGACTCTGTTGGCACGCCGCCGTTGTCCGCGTCGACTTACCAAGCTTGCCATCTCCTCGTTCTCCTGGGTGACAAAGCGCACTTTGTTTTCAAGGCGACACAGCACCAGCGAGAGTTCTTCATTCTTCCTGCTCAGGCGTTTGTTTTTGTACAGGAGTGGCAGAAACTGGCTTTCTGTTTCTCTCAGTCGCTTAAGCTGCAAGCATGAAGTGCGGGATGCGAAAGACGCACAACACGCGGGCCAGAACGTATCCATTCCTTTTGCATCGGTTTGAACGGAATCGTGGCTTTGGCTCCCAATAAAAGACATCTACCAGGCAACCGACTCGCCGCGCCGCTCAACTAATAAGCAAGCGCAATGGGTGCCTCGCTGGATGGCGCGCATCAAACGTAGCGCAAACCTTCAAGCGTGCCGTCAATAAATTACCAGTTCATTGCGCTCTTCAGAAAGCAGGGCGTTTCGATCCTCCAGTTTCCTGATGACTGCGCTGAGCTCAGCGATTTTCAGATGAAACCTTCGCGTGTCCCGATCCTCCTGAGACTGAAAACGCCCCGCAACACACACACACAACCACTCGTTCAAAGTTCAAAACTGTTTTTGTGCTACCTTCCTCCAGCAACGAACTAAGTCATGCGTACTGCAAGTGTGTGATGAGGTGGCTTACGCTATGAAGAGGATTGCTAGTAGCGCCGTTGACCCCACTTCCAGGGTAGTTTAGGCCCGCCCTTTGGGAATCCCTCAGGGCAGCGATCTGCTGCTCGGCAGCCTGAGTCTGCAGCTGAAGGCGGTGGACGTGGCCGGCCCCAGGGATTTATCCAAAACACTAACCGCTCTGTCTTTCAGCTTGATCTCATCCATCTGGATGTACAAACGGGGAGCGCTCAGGCAGGCGGGCAAACTCATTTGCCAGAATTGTGACAAAAACAAAGAGAGCAACCGGCCAATTTTTATCTTGAATCGACTAGAACACCATTGCTGTGACAAAAGCGAAGCGAGCAACCGGACGTTTTCTTCTTGTGAAATAGAATAGAATAGAATGCCTTAGGTGTCATTGCACTGCAGGTATACAACGAAATTGGGAACATAGCCACGCACCGCGCATCTGATCAGTCCTACCAGTCGGCGGATCTCCCTCTCGCAGTCTCTCTTGGTTCGGCTCAGCTCCTCCCGATGCTGGTGATGAGCCGATCGGAGCTCGGCCGCTCGGGACTGCCAGGCCTGCTGGGCCGCTGCCAGGGCTTCTTCCGCGCTCCTGGTGGAGGCGACACCGCTCGGTCTCCCGACACCGCCGCGTCTCCTCCACTTCCGCCAGCAAAGCGCCCCCGCTCCTCACCTGAGCAGACATTGCGCCACATCGGGCCGTTGAGACCGCAACGGAGCGCCGCGACGCTTACTGGGGACAAGCTACACAATACGGTAGCGGCCGCATCGGAGCCCGACGTGGCGTGCGGATAGTCAGACACGGATTGAGCGGATCACCTTGTCCATGGAGCCGTCCCTCAGGCTGAGGACCAAGGCATTCAGTCGCTGGATCTCTCCATCTTTGATTTTGATCACTCTCATCAGCTCCATTTCATGCTGCCGCAGTAATGTCTCCCTGGTAACGGCTAACTCTTTCTGCTTCTCCTCATGGAGTTTGCTTTTGAGTTCCGTCATGGCGGCGGTGGCACGGTGGTGCTCCGCCCGCAGGTCCTGACTTCTCTCTCTCTCCAGACAGCTGACCTGACATGACTTAGACAAACTTGCAGTGCTAATTATGCAATAGTGCAAGTAGGCAAAACAGTATTCAAGAGTGTGCAGAGGAATGCTAAACCATGTATTAAACTTCTATTTAAAGGGTTTACACAAGTTCAGTAAAGTTGGTAGTGCGAGATAGTGCAAGATAGAGGTCCGTAGTGTCATAAAGTACAGTTCTGTGAATGTGTGATGCAGAGTTCAGTTTAGAGCTCAACAGTTCTAGTGTTCAACAGTCTGATGACAGCAGGGAAAAAGCTGTTGCAGAACCTGGTGGACCTGCAGCGGATTGTGCGAAACCTCTTCCCAGAGGGCAGCAGGGAGAACAGTCCATGGTGGGGGTGTGATGGGTCATTGATGATGTTACGGGCACGGGACATGCAGCGCTGAGATGAAATGTCCTGAATGGAGGGAAGAGGAGCCCCTATGATCCTCTCTGCTGTCCTCACCACTCGCCTCACGTTCTTCCAATCGGAGGCGGTGCAGCCTCCACACCACACAGAGAGTCAGCTTGTCAGAATGCTCTCTATGGTGCTCCTGTAGAACGTCCTCATGATGGGTGGGGGCAGGTGGGCTCTCCTCATCCTCCGCAGGAAGTACAAGCGCTTCTGTGCCCTCTTGACCAGTGCCGTAGTGTTCATAGTCCAGGTGAGGTCTTCTGTGATGTGGACCCCCAGGAATTTGGTGCTGCTGACCACCTCCACAGCTGAGCTGTTGATAATCAGTGGAGCGTGGTGAGGCTGGTTTTTTCTGAAGTCGACGATGATCTCCTTCTTCTTCTCCACATTCAGGATCAGGCTGTTGTCTCTGCACCAGCCCACCAGCTGCTCCACCTCCTCTCTGTAGTCCAGGTCGTTGTTGTCTCTGATGAGCCCCACCACCGTTGTGTCGTCTGCGAACTTCACGATGTGATTGGTGGTGAACCTGGGGACGCAGTCGTGTGTCATCAGGGTGAACAGCAGGGGGCTCAGGACGCAGCCCTGAGGGGAGCCTGTGCTGAGGGTGATGACATCAGAGGTGTTCTGTCCGACCCGGACTGACTGAGGTCTGTTGGTGAGGAAGTCTAGCAGCCAGTTGCGAAGGGGGGTGTTGAAGCCCAGGTGTTCCAATTTTCCTACTAGATGCTGTGGGATGATGGTGTTAAACGCTGAGCTGAAGTCCAGGAACAGCATCCGAACATGGGTGTTCTTCTCCTCCAGGTGAGCCAGGCTCAGGTGAAGAACGGAGGAGATGGCGTCCTGAGTGGAGCGGTTTTGCCGGTCGGCAAACTGGAACGGGTCAAATAATGGGGGGAGTCTGGAAACGATGTGATCTTTAAGCAGCCTTTCGAAGCACTTCATCATGACCGGAGTCAGTGCAACAGGCCGGTAATCATTAAATGAGGTGATTTGAGGTTTCTTCGGCATCGGAATGATGGAGGCAGTCTTAAAGCACGCTGGCACTGTGGCTTGGCCCAGCGAGGTGTTAAAAATGTCTGTGACGACCCCAGCCAGCTGACTTGCACATTCCCTGAACACACGCCCAGGAATGTTGTCGGGGCCAGGGGCCTTACGGGGGTTGACTCTCCTCAGGGTCTTCAACACATCGGCGGAGTCAAGGCAGAGTACCTCCTCTTCCTGATGGGGGACAGTTTTAACTGCTGGAGTGCCGTTTAGTGCCTCGAACCTCCCAAAGAAGTTATTTAGACCATTTAGAAAGTCAGCATCAACTTCACCCACCGGGGGGGGAGGGTGAGTTGTAGTCTGTAATCGCCCGTATGCCTTGCCACATACTCCTGGTGTTGTTGGCGTCGTGGAAACGATCCTGAATTTTTCGACTGTGGTCTCGCTTCGCTACCCTGATGGCACGGTTCAAGTTGGCTCTCGCTGTCCTCAGTGTCTCCTTGTCGCCAGACTTGAAGGCAGAGTTCCGCGCTCGTAGCGTTTGACGTACCTCCTCAGTCATCCAGGGTCGTTGGTTGCCCCGGGTGATGATATTCTTAGTGGTGCTGACGTCCTCGGTGCATTGTTGACGTAGGCTGACACAGTCATGGCACACGCATGTCAAATCTACATCGGGGAAACTGGGAGGGAGGGAGGGAGGGAGGGAGGGAGGGAGGGAGGGAGGGAGGGAGGGAGGGAGGGAGGGAGGCAAGCAGGGAGGCAGGCAGGCAGGGACGCAGGCAGGGAGGCAGGCAGGGAAGCAGGCAGGGAGGAAGGCAGTGTCTGTCTGTTGAGGTTTTCACCTTGTTCTTCTCCTGCTGAAGTTCTAACTGGACGTCCATCAGTTTGGCTCTCAGCTCGTCATTGGCGGCCTGAAAGGCGTCCGTTCGCTCCGCCTTGACCCGCCCTGCCGGAGCTCGTTTGGACATCTCTTACTCGAGTCTCGCCCGGTCGTCAGTCAGAGATCACAACATTTGTACCTGGAGAGCACAAGCGCAGCGCTGTTTTCCACTGGCTTCGGACTCAACTTCAATCGGTACCGTAACGTACAACATCATAAACATAGATCTAGCTTGACTTATTCATTGAATAAATGCATTTGGTTCATCAAAACTGCATCACGCAACATAGCGTGACCGAGACGGCCGTTATCCACCTGCGTGAAGTTATTTGGTGAAATGAATGAGATGTTTAAGACACCATCGTTCTGTCTCTATGTAGATGAAGGGAAATAATCGATTGCTGAAGGTCCAAAGGTGTTGTGATAAACAAATAAACATATTAGTGATTAGTGACATATTTGTGATAAACATATTAGGCAGGATAATCACATATGTTAACTTGACTGCCCACACTGTATTTATTTATGGTTATTTGTTAAATCGGGTACTGTTAGACATGAAATAGGAAGTGTTTAACATAAATGGACGACGAAAGGGGTACTCACCATTGTAGCTCCTGCTGGTCAATGATACGAGCCTCTTCTTGCAGTGGAAAACATACAGCCAACAAACACCGTAGAACCTAAAGGAAGGAAATTAAACATTAACATTTAGCCTCAACCAACATTCACAGATACAACGCAACGCAAACTACACAAACGTAAATCTTTTTAAACACAATGAGTTGTACTTACCGTGTACGCTCTAGACGGTCCACTTGCAAGCAGAAAATAAAGATATTTCTGTTGATAATCGTCGTGTTTGTATCCGTTGTCTCGCTCAAGGCCATTGCGCCCACAGATTTGAATTTTGGCGAGAGTTCAGCCTATTGACGTCATTTCCGCGGTGTAATACCCGCATATCTGAAACGGCAAAGTTAAGAGTAGAGTTAAATAAAGTTTTTAATCAACGCAATAATTTACAAACGTTGACCAGTCGAAATAATCGTCGAAATTTGGCGTCTGTGGCTGGAAGCAGACGCCGAGTTCGACGTTCCTCCCAAATGCCACACTCCCTCGCTTTTCAGGGCTACAAAAAAACATATTTTTCAAAACAATGAGTTGTAATTACCTTGTTGCAAGCTGAAAACAAAAATATTTGTCTTGTTAGTCGTCGTGTTGCTAACCGCTGTGTCTTGTTTGCCAGCATTGCCGCTTTCCTACTTCCTGTTGCAAGCCACGCCCACGGATTATAATTTTGCCGTGAGTTCCGTCTATTGACGTCATGTCCGCGTCGCATGACTGCGACGTAATATTATCTAAAACTGTTTGTGCGGCATGGTGTTGTTCTGTGCGGTATTGTGTTATTCTGTGCGGCGTCGTGTTGTTCTGTGCGGCGTAGTGTTGTTCAGTGCGGCGTCGTGTTGTTCAGTGCGGCATGTTGTTGTTCAGTGCGGCATGTTGTTGTTCAGTGCGGCATGGTGTTGTTCAGTGCGGCATGGTGTTGTTAAGTGCGGCATGGTGTTGTTCAGTGCGGCATGGTGTTGTTCAGTGCGGCATGGTGTTGTTCAGTGCGGCATGGTGTTGTTCAGTGCGGCATGGTGTTGGTCAGTGCGGCATGGTGTTGGTCAGTGCGGCATGGTGTTGGTCAGTGCGGCATGGTGTTGTTCAGTGCGGCATGGTGTTGTTCAGTGCGGCGTAATATTGTTCAGTGCGGCGTAATGTTGTTCAGTGCGGCGTAATGTTGTTCAGTGGGGCATGGTGTTGTTCAGTGCGGCATGGTGTTGTTCAGTGCGGCATGGTGTTGTTCAGTGCGACATGATGTTGTTCAGTGCGGCATAATGTTGTTCAGTGCGGCATAATGTTGTTCAGTGCGGCATAATGTTGTTCAGTGCGGCATAATGTTGTTCAGTGCGGCATAATGTTGTTCAGTGCGGCATGGTGTTGTTCAGTGCGGGATGGTGTTGTTCAGTGCGGCATGGTGTTGTTCAGTGCGGCATGGTGTTGTTCAGTGCGGCATGGTGTTGTTCAGTGCGGCATGGTGTTGTTCAGTGCGGCATGGTGTTGTTCAGTGCGGCATGGTGTTGTTCAGTGCGGGATGGTGTTGTTCAGTGCGGCATGGTGTTCAGTGCGGCATAATGTTGTTCAGTGCGGCATAATGTTGTTCAGTGCGGCATAATGTTGTTCAGTGCGGCATGGTGTTGTTCAGTGCGGCATGGTGTTGTTCAGTGCGGGATGGTGTTGTTCAGTGCGGGATGGTGTTGTTCAGTGCGGGATGGTGTTGTTCAGTGCGGCATGGTGTTGTTCAGTGCGGCATAATGTTGTTCAGTGCGGCATGGTGTTGTTCAGTGCGGCGTAATGTTGTTCAGTGGGGCATGGTGTTGTTCAGTGCGGCATGGTGTTGTTCAGTGCGGCATGGTGTTGTTCGGCATGGTGTTGTTCAGTGCGGCATGGTGTTGTTCAGTGCGGGATGGTGTTCAGTGCAGGATGGTGTTGTTCAGTGCGGGATGGTGTTGTTCAGTGCGGCATGGTGTTGTTCAGTGCGGCATGGTGTTGTTCAGTGCGGCATGGTGTTGTTCAGTGCGGCATAATGTTGTTCAGTGCGGCATAGTGTTGTTCAGTGCGGCATGGTGTTGTTCAGTGCGGCATGGTGTTGTTCAGTGCGGCATGGTGTTGTTCAGTGCGGCATGGTGTTGTTCAGTGCGGCATGGTGTTGTTCAGTGCGGCATGGTGTTGTTCAGTGCGGCATGGTGTTGTTCAGTGCGGCATGGTGTTGTTCAGTGCGGGATGGTGTTGTTCAGTGCGGCATGGTGTTGTTCAGTGCGGCATGGTGTTGTTCAGTGCGGCGTGGTGTTGTTCAGTGCGGCATGGTGTTGTTCAGTGCGGCATGGTGTTGTTCAGTGCGGCGTCGTGTTGTTCAGTGCAGCATGGTGTTGTTCAGTGCGGAATGGTGTTGTTCAGTGCGGCATGGTGTTGTTCAGTGCGGCATGGTGCTGTTCAGTGCGGCATGGTGCTGTTCAGTGCGGCATGGTGCTGTTCAGTGCGGCATGGTGCTGTTCAGTGCGGCATGGTGTTGTTCAGTGCGGCATGGTGTTGTTCAGTGCGGCATGGTGTTGTTCAGTGCGGCATGGTGTTGTTCAGTGCGGCATGGTGTTGTTCAGTGCGGCATGGTGTTGTTCAGTGCGGCATGGTGTTGTTCAGTGCGGCATAATGTTGTTCAGTGCGGGATGGTGTTGTTCAGTGCGGCATGGTGTTGTTCAGTGCGGCATGGTGTTGTTCAGTGCGGCATGGTGTTGTTCAGTGCGGCATGATGTTGTTCAGTGCGGCATGGTGTTGTTCACTGCGGCATGGTGTTGTTCAGTGCGGCATGGTGGTGTTCAGTGCGGCATGGTGTTGTTCAGTGCGGGATGGTGTTGTTCAGTGCGGCATGGTGTTCAGTGCGGCATAATGTTGTTCAGTGCGGCATAATGTTGTTCAGTGCGGCATGGTGTTGTTCAGTGCGGCATGGTGTTGTTCAGTGCGGCATAATGTTGTTCAGTGCGGTATAATGTTGTTCAGTGCGGCATAATGTTGTTCAGTGCTGCATGGTGTTGTTCAGTGCGGGATGGTGTTGTTCAGTGCGGCATGGTGTTGTTCAGTGCGGCATGGTGTTGTTCAGTGCGGCATGGTGTTGTTCAGTGCGGCATGGTGTTGTTCAGTGCGGCATGGTGTAGTTCAGTGCGGCATGGTGTAGTTCAGTGCGGCATGGTGTTGTTCAGTGCGGGATGGTGTTGTTCAGTGCGGGATGGTGTTGTTCAGTGCGGCATGGTGTTGTTCAGTGCGGCATGGTGTTGTTCAGTTCGGCATGGTGTTGTTCAGTGCGGCATGGTGTTGTTCAGTGCGGCATGGTGTTGTTCAGTGCGGCATGGTGTTGTTCAGTGCGGGATGGTGTTGTTCGGTGCGGGATGGTGTTGTTCAGTGCGGCATGGTGTTGTTCAGTGCGGCATGGTGTTGTTCAGTGCGGCATGGTGTTGTTCAGTGCGGCATGGTGTTGTTCAGTGCGGCATGGTGTTGTTCGGTGCGGCATGGTGTTGTTCAGTGCGGCATGGTGTTGTTCAGTGCGGCATGGTGTTGTTCGGTGCGGCATGGTGTTGTTCGGTGCGGCATGGTGTTGTTCAGTGCGGTATCGTGTTGTTCAGTGCGGTATCGTGTTGTTCAGTGCGGTATCGTGTTGTTCAGTGCGGTATCGTGTTGTTCAGTGCGGTATCGTGTTGTTCAGTGCGGTATCGTGTTGTTCAGTGCGGTATCGTTGTGTTGTTCGTATTGTGTTGTGTTGTTCGTAATGTGTTGTGTTGTTCGTATTGTGTTGTTGGTATTGTGTTGTGTTGTTCGTATTTTGTTGTGTTGTTCGTATTGTGTTGAGTTGTTCATATTGTGTTGAGTTGTTCGTATTGTGTTGTGTTGTTCGTATTGTGTTGCCTCTAACACTTAGCTTCTAACACTTAGCCTCTAGCACCTAGAAGGTAAATAAATAGGAAGGAAGGACTCACCGGTGACGTCGTCGCCCACGTCCAAGCGTTGTACTTTGTATTTTCATCCTTCTGACAGTGGAAAACATATAGCCAACAAACACCGTGGAACCTAAACGAATGAAAGAAAACTATCATTTGGCCACAACCAACATTCACAGATACAACACAATGTGACGTGCGGGGTTGAGGTTAAAGGTTGAGTGAAGGGCCCTCGTTTTAAACTACTTTTTTGAAAAGGAGTGGGAACAAGTAAGACGTATTTAATTTATTTATTGGGAAGTAGTAAGACTTATTAAATTTATTTAATCTACTTTTCTTCCCAGGCAAAATTTGATGTGCTGCAATTCCAAATTTCCAAAGTGAATGAAGGAATGAAATCTTTTAAATTATGATTTTGTATAAATACTAGGCATAAACACAAAATCTACGGCACAAAATGGGCAGACTTTACTTGTTTGAAAAGGACTGGTTACAAGACAGACTTTTTTAATTTATTTAATGGGAAGAAGACACTATTTAGTTTAATTGATCTATTTTTGTTCCCTGGCAAAATTCGATTTGCTGCAATTCCAAATTTCCAAAGTGAATGAAGGAATGAAGTCGTTTAAATTATGATTTTGTATAAATACTAGGCATAGACACAAAATCTACGGCACAAAACGGGCAGACTTTACTTGTTTGAAGAGGACTGGTTACAAGACAGACTTTTCTGATTTATTTAATGGGAAGAAGACTTATTTAGTTTATTTAATTTATTTTTGTTGCCTGGCAAAATTGGATTTGCTGAAATTGTATTTTGCCAAATCTTGACTTGAGACCTGATAGGAAGTATTAAACGCTCAGTTAAATCGATACAAGTTGGTAATAAGAGCGAGTAATGTTGGTTGAAGCGATGAATGAAGGTTAAAAGCAATTTAAATTATGAGTTTGTATAAATACTAGATATCAACAGAACATCTACTGCGCAAAATGGGCAGAGTTTACTTGTTTGAGAAGGAGTGGCTTATTTAAGACTAAGATTTATTTAATCTGTTTGTTCCCAGGCAAAATTGGATGTGATGCAATTCCAAATTTCACCACATGATGGTGCCCAATTTTGACTTCATAGGACATATTCAACACTTAACTATTATGTTCAAGGTAATCAGATTTGTTTATTATTCTAATGGCCTTTTCAAAACTATTCTGGATTACTACTTTGGATCTATTCTACATTACTTGGCAACAACATACTCTGTAACAGATTAGGCAGTATAATCACATATGTTAACTTGAGAGTGCCCACACTCAATCTACTTATCGTGATGTGTTAAATCAATTACTGTTAGACATTATTATTCTGATAATCTACCAAATCTTTGAATTGAAGAATTTGTGATTTAATTAATAGCTTGTTGTTATGTTCAGGGTAATCAGACTTGTATATAATTCTAATGGCCTTCTTTTGAAAACTATTCTGAATTACAACTTTGGATCTTATATTACTTTGCAACAATATACTCGGTGACAGATTAGGCAGTATAATCACATATGTTAACTTCAGTGCCCACACTGTATTTATTTATGGTTATTTGTTAAATCAAGTACTGTTACACATGAAATAGGAAGTGTTTAACATAAATGTTATGGCTACTCACCATTGTAGCTCGCTCCTGGTCAATGATACGAGCCTCTTCTTGCAGTGGAAAACTTGCAGCCAACAAACACCGTGGAACCTAAAGGAATGAAATTAAACATTAACATTTCGCCTGGACCAATATTCACACGTACAACGCAACGCGGCTACACTTCTGCTAGCGCCTCAGCTACACGTTGCTATTACAAACGTAAATCTCTTTAAACACAATGAGTGTTACTTACCGTGTACGCTGTAGACGGTCCAGTTGCAAGCAGAAAATAAAGATATTTCTGTTGATATTCGTCGTTGCTCAGTGGCTCACGGCCATCGCGCCAACAGATTTGAATTTTGGTGGAAGTTCAGCCAATTACGTCATATCCGCGGCACATGACTGCGACGTAATACCCGCTTATCTGAAACGGCAGTTAAAAGTAGAGTTACATCAAGTTTTCTTTTTTAATCAACGCAATCATTTACAACCGTTGACCAGAAAGAATCGTCGAAATTCGACGTTCCCCCCCAAACGCCACACTCACTCGCTTTTCAGGGCAACAAAAGTACTTCTTTTTAAAAACGATTAGTTGTACTTACCGTGTACGCTCTGGACGGTCCAGTTGCAAGCAGAAAATAAAAATATTTCTCTTGTTAGTCGTATGTTACCATCCGCTGTGTCTTTGTCAACATCGCCATTTTCCTACTTCCTGTTGCGAGCCACGCCCACGGATTTAAATTTTGGCGGAAGTTCCGCCCATTGGCGTAGTTTTCGCGTATAGCAAATCCGATTGGTTGGAAAGGGGGCGCGGTTATGCAGCCGAGTGGTCCTGTGATCGGTGGGATGTAAAGTAGGCGTCGACGTCACGTCCGCGTCACGTGACCACGACGTGGCAGACGTCATATAGCAACCGCTGTTTTGTTTAGTAGACTTACAGTTGTTATGCATTGACATAATGGCGCACACTCCAAATAGATTTAAATAAATTAAATAATTCTTCTGCCCACTCCCTTTTAAACAAGTTGACTCTCCCGCGGATTTGAATTCCGGCGGAAGTTCTGCCCATCACGTGACGTCTGTCACGTGACCACACGCGGCAGATGTCATATAGCAACCGCTGTTTTGTTTAGTAGATTTACAGTTGTTATGCGTTGACATAATGGCGCACTGGTTAGCATGTCCACCTCTTAAGCATGATGTTGCGGGTTCGACGCCTGATCAATGTTAGCATGGAGTGAGCTGAAGTGCATGGCGCTGAAGATTTGAATCTTTGAAATGCGCTGAGGTCTGACGTATCAGGCAGAATGGTTTGCCATCACGTTCAACAAAAAATAGAAACTTTCCCACTCTGATAAAAACGTCCTGTGTTCATCTACATATTTTCGTTTTGCTGTGCATCTTTTCCCTGCCATTTCGAGAGCCCAATTGACACTAATAGTTTACTGGAATGTGTTTGCCCATCCTACTTTGTGGAATTTCACCACATGCGCTTTTGACGAAAATACTAAATTGAACTCAAGTGAAGCCAACACGCACAACCCCCCCCCCCCCCCACACACACACACACAAATGTTGATATGAACATAAAAGAGCCGCATGCGGTTCGGGAGTTGCGGCTTGGCCAAACCTGTACTATACAACTTTATTTGTATAAAATTTTCACAACAGCTGTCACACAAACAAAGCGGGAAAAACCGAAGACGTGCGTGTTCCGCCCACGCTGGATTTATTTGCACCTTTGAAAAGACACCGTATTGCCGCAGATGTGGCAAAGAGTACTTTTGGGCATCTGAGACGGAAGGATGTCCAAAGCATCACGTCACCTGCTCTGGTAGGAATGGTGGTGGGACGTTGAGGTCAACCGCTTTGGGGTTGGCTGAATCTTTGGTCGCAGGATGCCACACACTTGAAGACAGAAGCAGAAAAGCAGAGCTAAATGCAAAATGTACTCACCGGTGACTCCAATTTTTTCCCCCCCTGAAGAAATGGATGGACGGGTGGCCCCGGCTGGCCGGTGGGACTCTTGTTATTCTGACCCTTTTTAGTGCGCGTTTGGGGCAACAACCGTTTTTTTGTGGCGCTCTCTTCTGGTTCAAGAGTGCCCTGCATGTGAATTTGCCTTTCCTGCCTTCTGATTGGATGAGCGCCGGTGTGACGCGGTGCCTCTGTCACCGTGGCGGGGGGTATACGTCGGCATCGGAGCGTCTGCCAACGTCTGAGACCGGCTGGCAGTGTATCGGAGGTGTCGAGTGCGGTGCCGCTGGAGCTCACTCACCAGCTGGTGTTAGGGCCACAGAATGAAGGCCAAGGAGAAGACTAGAAAGAGAAACAGAAACTTCTCCTCCAATTGTTTGATTTGTCTCTTCTGAGCTTCGATGAATTCTTTCAGCTCTTTGTTCCTCTAGGACGGACAAATGGAAAGTAGCCTTCAAAAGCCAGTAAGCGTGCAAGTAAGTGCCGGGCTGGCTTTGGGCCCTTACCTGTTGCGCGCTGTGCAGCAGATCCATTCTCTCTTGGAGGATGCAAGCGTCGCGCTCCCTCAACTCCCACATCAGGGCTCGCTTCCATTGGTCCACGGCGCTCCTAAGCTCTTGTCTCTGATCCGCCGTCAGCACGTCATTCACGCCAGCGTGGCTGGCTTTTTCGCCGTCCGTGGCGGGGCAGTCCCGCTGCGGTAGCGCCTCGTACAACATGGCCTCCAGCTCCATGATCCTCTGGGCCGCAATCCTCGTCCATCAGTGGTCCGGCGGGAGATTTGAGGGCGGCTTACCTTATGAGCCTGGTCCATGGAACGCTTCCTGAAGTCCAACTCTTCATCCAGGTAGCCCTAATGGTTGCAGAACATATCCTAGCACAGCTCAAGGTCAGAATTGTTGGGGCACATTGCCCCGAGTTCCCCTTGGCTGATGTCGCGTGTCTGTCTACCTTCTCACTTTCAATGTCCAACATCTTCTGTTGAAGTGCTGACTTGGTCACTTTGATGTATTCTAACCACTGAGGAAAGGCTGCTGTCACATAAGCAGAATGCGAGAGCGTGCGTGGACGTGCGCGTTACCTTCTCGGCTAGGGTGGGAAGGGTCCTGGCGTGAATCACGACCACCTGCTCCTCGTTGGTGAGATTCTGCAAGAGCCCAAAGGCACAGCGTCAACAAGCTTCTTTCAGCGCAAAGCCTTCCAAAAGTCACATTTGAGCCGCCGAGTCTCGTGGAGTGCGAACATAAGGAGTTCGACATACACTTACGGCGTTATCGCCCAGGATGTCCAGCTTCTTCATCAGATCACTGATGACGATGTCCTGGGGAAAGGCGCAAGGAGCAATGTAAGGTGTTCTGGGACCTCAGGTTAAGGTTAGGGTTGCGAGGGACGCCTTACGTACGCTCACGCCGTCGGCCTCGCAGTAGATCTGCAAAGGGCTGAGGCCGTCTGGGAAACGGACTTGCAGAAACTTCAAGACGGGGGAGCGCCACTCCCTCTCCTGAAAGGCAGAGGCATGCATCCGTCCGTCCGTCCGTCACATCTCTGGCCTCAACACGCTTGTGCGAGTCTTCCCACCTCCAGCTCCAGGATGCGGAACTCAAGCAGTTCGTTTTGGTCTCGGATATCCTGGATGTGCTCTTTCAGACGCGCTTCTTCCGCCTCCATCCGCCTGACCTGAAAAGACAGTCAGACCTCATCTGCGGGGCTTCCGGACGGGTGTGACGCCAAGCGACTCCGCCCAGCGCCTTTCTTTCCGTCACCTTTTCGGCCAACTGCTGATTGCTCTGACGCAGCAGCTGCTTCTCCTCCACCCACTTGACATTCTAGAAGAGACAAACGCGTGGACAGCTTTGGAATGTTGTGTCATTTTCATCCACAAATTCTTTGGTTGACTGGAAAATGACATTAGCTTTTCTCCGCATTTTCCCAGCCACGTTCGGGGGGGGGGGTTGGACCAGTAATGCCAGACGAATGAGTGACTGAAGAATGTAGCTATTTTGTCTGAGAAAAAGGTGTGCTCATTGATAAGCTTACCTGTCCTTGTTGCTTCAGCGCTGACTCCAGATCTGCTACTCTGCTTTGATAGTGACCCATTTCTACTGTCATGTAACATGGGGGGAAGAGATGGTGCAAATGGTAAAATATGGATTGTTCACAGGAATAAATTGGCAGAGCTGAAATTCCAAATTTGTCCAAAAGATGGCGCCAGACCAAAACATGAGACCAAAAAAGGGGCCAAAATAAGCTAAGCAAGTTAAAATAGAAATAAAACAGGAACACGGTGTCGGATTGTGAGTCACGCATGGACGCACAAATGTGATTTTTACTTTTTGATTTCTTTGCTTGGCTAAAAATGTATTCTGTAACAGCTTAAAGCAATATTGTTAGTCAATTCGATCAAGGGACCCGTCACTATGAGAATAGTGGCGTGACATAAATTGTTTGGAGAAGCACAAATGTGATTTTTACTTCTTGATTTCTTTGCTTGGCTAAAAATTGATTCCCTCTTTCATGAACTGTGTTTTGCAATCGAATTGTTCTGGGATTGAATGATTTTATTAACACGGGTATTAGTGGGTGAAATTGTTCGGTTTCTGGAGTGATTAAGATTTGTAATTCTATTTCATGTTTCTTCAATAAATGTGTTGTGTATATTCATCTACTTTGTTGTGCGCTGATTTGTACTGAATGTACAATCGATGGTTCGGGGTTGATTTGACAATTTGATTAATGTGCGGGGGGTTATTATGGTATAACATAGGACCGTAATAAATAAAAGTAACATCAGACAATTTTAGAGAATTGAATAACTTTCGTAGTTATTTGAGACACGAGTGAATTTTAATCCGTTTGAAAGTTTGCTTCGTCTGAATAAATTAACGGAAGTGTTTGAATCGGATTATTGGTTTGGTGTAGAACTGAAAGTAATTTCATTATTTGAAGGGCGCAGGCCCGTTTCCCCTTTTGACGGGCCGCGTAAAAAGTAACTCCGAACATGTTAGAGAATTAAATAACTTTCGTAGATATTTAAGCGAAGAGTGAATTTCGTCAAAAGTGAATTCGTTTGAAAATTTACTTCCTCTAAATAAAATAACCACGATGGTTAAAATAGATTATTTGAGTTGGTGAAGGATAAAAGTATTTCGATTGTCCGTCGGGCGCGGCCCAGTTCTTAATTTTGTCGGGCCGCGTCAAAAGTTAAACAGGACACGATCGAAAAATAGACTTGCCTTCCAAATTAATTACTGGGCAAATCTAAATAGAGTAAGACATTTTTATTCGTTTTAAGAAAGTTGTTATTCTTTTTAAGCAATCAAGTGGGGTGAAGCACTCCGACAGTTAAGTGCTAGATCTACATATAAGAAGTTAGAATTAATAACGTAAAGTGCATTAATTTTCTCCTTAAATGCTATTATTGTCACACTTTTATTAATTCGATTCTCTTTCGAATAAACAAGTTGGTCGGCTCGCTGCTTGAGCGACCAAGTAGAACGGACCCATATCAACATTTACTTCGGCAAAACTAGTGCTAGGGTGCGCTATACAAACGAATCCCTGAGGTCTTAACAAAGACATCTAAAAATATCCGTAACATAATAAGAACTTCAAAAATTAGCGGGGAGCCATCAATACGATGCGGTCACTTCGAAGTCTTGCCTCGAATTGAGTTACTCGGCTCGAGCTTAGGGTGACTTGAGAGGGATTGGCGTCGTACAGAAATTAGATTGATTCCGGTGGAGTTAATTTAACTCGGGTGGTTAGATTACGGACGAATCTCCGAACCCGGCTAAGACAAACCCGTTACCGGGAAGCCGGGGGCACCTTATTGAAAGAGGTGCGTTTGACACTACCATCAGCTTTTCTCTGGTCTGAAAGGAGGAGGAGGGAGGCTCCTCCTCCTCCTTTCAGACCAGAGAACACCCGAGGCTGGGTGAGAACGGGGAGGCTGCGACCCGGCCGGGGGTTGCGGGAAGGGGCGCCACCTTGATCTCCTTCTCGGCGTCGTAGTCCCCTCCGCTGGTCTGGGCTAGCAGAGCGTAGGCTCGTTGCAGCGCTTGATATTCTTGCGTCAGCTGGCGGTAGCGAAGCTCCGCCTCCTCATGCACACACCAATGCAACACAGCACTAGTACCAGAATCAGTCAGACCGGCGACAAAGCACCCGCGACGCAAAGACGAGTCCGATTCCAGGCTGAAGAGGAATGTTTGGCGCCAATACGCTGGCAGAAATGGCGGGCTACCTTTTCGGGTTCCGTGTCGGGGGTTCTGTCGGTGTGAAAAGACAAGGACGATCCGTCCGAGTCCACCAACACGTCTTCGTCGTAGCCGTAAAATGTTTCGATGACCTGCGGGCGCGGAAGCAAACATCTCTCTGAACAAACTGACGCGACACCTCACGATGAATCGACGAGAGGAACGATAGCGAGAAAAAGGCCATTTCATCTTGCGCAACACCAAGCAGCCGCAAACAAACAGACTCACCTTGCAGGACCTCACGCTTTGTTCCTCCTCAGAGATTCTCGACGTCGGTATCGTAGCAGCAAATCTCTCTCCTGTCGACACAAATAATCCGCCTTTGAGATTCTTTGGATGCAAAGGGAACGAACGGCTCCGGCGCAGAAACAAACGCGACTCACGATGACATTTCTGACATGAGCTCCTGTCTCCAGAGCCTGAAAAACCCGTCACCGGCGATGATTGGAGGGACGCTCGTCTTTTCCAAAAGTGACAACTACAGGGTGTGTCAGGGTTTTCCAGATTATCTTTATCGTATGATTATGTTGCTTTGACTTTGACTGCAACCTGTAATAAATAATATTATTTATCCCTTATTTATCCCTATCGCTTATCCCTTCCTACACAAAGTCGTAAAACATCCCTTGTTATGTTTTGACTAGAGGTCAAGGGCTTTCTCTATTCAATCCACTCTTACACCCACCCTGTTTCTCTTAATAAAAATGCTCGTGCAGGAGCCGAGAGTCAGACTTCATTCGTACAACGGATGGACTCTCCACCTGCAGGTGTCCAAAAGAACTTACTTGTCTCCCGTGTGGTTCTTGCAAAATAAGTTGGAGCGAGCGCAACTCTAACAGGGTGCATTTTGCCACTAGCTGCCTACGGACAATGACGTCGCGCTCGCGGCTCATGGTTGACGGGCTGAGCAGCCGGGCGAGTCCGTCGTTTTCAGCGCACAGCGAGTGGCAAAGGCGCTGACAAAACGGGAGCTTTGAGCTGCTGAAAATGGCAAAACAAGTCTAAGGCGTGTTCAAACGCGTGCGCACAATGCTCCTGCTTGAAAGGTCGGAATTTAAGGGGCCAACTTTTTGGATGGCGGCCGCCGGCCAAGCTTTGGACGGAAAAGGTTTCCTGGCGACAGCGAGCGAGCGCGGGGCGCTGCCGTACGTGCACCGAGTTGCCTGCCTGAAGACCTTGGACAAGTCGTCGATGATGTGCCGCTGCTCCACAACTTGAAGGAACTCCATTTCACCGTCCTGCTGGCCGCAACCGCGCTCCAGGTCATTGAGCGAACTAGGCCTTCTCTGTGGAACACAAATGCAGTGGACTCTGTTGGCACGCCGCCGTTGTCCGCGTCGACTTACCAAGCTTGCCATCTCCTCGTTCTCCTGGGTGACAAAGCGCACTTTGTTTTCAAGGCGACACAGCACCAGCGAGAGTTCTTCATTCTTCCTGCTCAGGCGTTTGTTTTTGTACAGGAGTGGCAGAAACTGGCTTTCTGTTTCTCTCAGTCGCTTAAGCTGCAAGCATGAAGTGCGGGATGCGAAAGACGCACAACACGCGGGCCAGAACGTATCCATTCCTTTTGCATCGGTTTGAACGGAATCGTGGCTTTGGCTCCCAATAAAAGACATCTACCAGGCAACCGACTCGCCGCGCCGCTCAACTAATAAGCAAGCGCAATGGGTGCCTCGCTGGATGGCGCGCATCAAACGTAGCGCAAACCTTCAAGCGTGCCGTCAATAAATTACCAGTTCATTGCGCTCTTCAGAAAGCAGGGCGTTTCGATCCTCCAGTTTCCTGATGACTGCGCTGAGCTCAGCGATTTTCAGATGAAACCTTCGCGTGTCCCGATCCTCCTGAGACTGAAAACGCCCCGCAACACACACACACAACCACTCGTTCAAAGTTCAAAACTGTTTTTGTGCTACCTTCCTCCAGCAACGAACTAAGTCATGCGTACTGCAAGTGTGTGATGAGGTGGCTTACGCTATGAAGAGGATTGCTAGTAGCGCCGTTGACCCCACTTCCAGGGTAGTTTAGGCCCGCCCTTTGGGAATCCCTCAGGGCAGCGATCTGCTGCTCGGCAGCCTGAGTCTGCAGCTGAAGGCGGTGGACGTGGCCGGCCCCAGGGATTTATCCAAAACACTAACCGCTCTGTCTTTCAGCTTGATCTCATCCATCTGGATGTACAAACGGGGAGCGCTCAGGCAGGCGGGCAAACTCATTTGCCAGAATTGTGACAAAAACAAAGAGAGCAACCGGCCAATTTTTATCTTGAATCGACTAGAACACCATTGCTGTGACAAAAGCGAAGCGAGCAACCGGACGTTTTCTTCTTGTGAAATAGAATAGAATAGAATGCCTTAGGTGTCATTGCACTGCAGGTATACAACGAAATTGGGAACATAGCCACGCACCGCGCATCTGATCAGTCCTACCAGTCGGCGGATCTCCCTCTCGCAGTCTCTCTTGGTTCGGCTCAGCTCCTCCCGATGCTGGTGATGAGCCGATCGGAGCTCGGCCGCTCGGGACTGCCAGGCCTGCTGGGCCGCTGCCAGGGCTTCTTCCGCGCTCCTGGTGGAGGCGACACCGCTCGGTCTCCCGACACCGCCGCGTCTCCTCCACTTCCGCCAGCAAAGCGCCCCCGCTCCTCACCTGAGCAGACATTGCGCCACATCGGGCCGTTGAGACCGCAACGGAGCGCCGCGACGCTTACTGGGGACAAGCTACACAATACGGTAGCGGCCGCATCGGAGCCCGACGTGGCGTGCGGATAGTCAGACACGGATTGAGCGGATCACCTTGTCCATGGAGCCGTCCCTCAGGCTGAGGACCAAGGCATTCAGTCGCTGGATCTCTCCATCTTTGATTTTGATCACTCTCATCAGCTCCATTTCATGCTGCCGCAGTAATGTCTCCCTGGTAACGGCTAACTCTTTCTGCTTCTCCTCATGGAGTTTGCTTTTGAGTTCCGTCATGGCGGCGGTGGCACGGTGGTGCTCCGCCCGCAGGTCCTGACTTCTCTCTCTCTCCAGACAGCTGACCTGACATGACTTAGACAAACTTGCAGTGCTAATTATGCAATAGTGCAAGTAGGCAAAACAGTATTCAAGAGTGTGCAGAGGAATGCTAAACCATGTATTAAACTTCTATTTAAAGGGTTTACACAAGTTCAGTAAAGTTGGTAGTGCGAGATAGTGCAAGATAGAGGTCCGTAGTGTCATAAAGTACAGTTCTGTGAATGTGTGATGCAGAGTTCAGTTTAGAGCTCAACAGTTCTAGTGTTCAACAGTCTGATGACAGCAGGGAAAAAGCTGTTGCAGAACCTGGTGGACCTGCAGCGGATTGTGCGAAACCTCTTCCCAGAGGGCAGCAGGGAGAACAGTCCATGGTGGGGGTGTGATGGGTCATTGATGATGTTACGGGCACGGGACATGCAGCGCTGAGATGAAATGTCCTGAATGGAGGGAAGAGGAGCCCCTATGATCCTCTCTGCTGTCCTCACCACTCGCCTCACGTTCTTCCAATCGGAGGCGGTGCAGCCTCCACACCACACAGAGAGTCAGCTTGTCAGAATGCTCTCTATGGTGCTCCTGTAGAACGTCCTCATGATGGGTGGGGGCAGGTGGGCTCTCCTCATCCTCCGCAGGAAGTACAAGCGCTTCTGTGCCCTCTTGACCAGTGCCGTAGTGTTCATAGTCCAGGTGAGGTCTTCTGTGATGTGGACCCCCAGGAATTTGGTGCTGCTGACCACCTCCACAGCTGAGCTGTTGATAATCAGTGGAGCGTGGTGAGGCTGGTTTTTTCTGAAGTCGACGATGATCTCCTTCTTCTTCTCCACATTCAGGATCAGGCTGTTGTCTCTGCACCAGCCCACCAGCTGCTCCACCTCCTCTCTGTAGTCCAGGTCGTTGTTGTCTCTGATGAGCCCCACCACCGTTGTGTCGTCTGCGAACTTCACGATGTGATTGGTGGTGAACCTGGGGACGCAGTCGTGTGTCATCAGGGTGAACAGCAGGGGGCTCAGGACGCAGCCCTGAGGGGAGCCTGTGCTGAGGGTGATGACATCAGAGGTGTTCTGTCCGACCCGGACTGACTGAGGTCTGTTGGTGAGGAAGTCTAGCAGCCAGTTGCGAAGGGGGGTGTTGAAGCCCAGGTGTTCCAATTTTCCTACTAGATGCTGTGGGATGATGGTGTTAAACGCTGAGCTGAAGTCCAGGAACAGCATCCGAACATGGGTGTTCTTCTCCTCCAGGTGAGCCAGGCTCAGGTGAAGAACGGAGGAGATGGCGTCCTGAGTGGAGCGGTTTTGCCGGTCGGCAAACTGGAACGGGTCAAATAATGGGGGGAGTCTGGAAACGATGTGATCTTTAAGCAGCCTTTCGAAGCACTTCATCATGACCGGAGTCAGTGCAACAGGCCGGTAATCATTAAATGAGGTGATTTGAGGTTTCTTCGGCATCGGAATGATGGAGGCAGTCTTAAAGCACGCTGGCACTGTGGCTTGGCCCAGCGAGGTGTTAAAAATGTCTGTGACGACCCCAGCCAGCTGACTTGCACATTCCCTGAACACACGCCCAGGAATGTTGTCGGGGCCAGGGGCCTTACGGGGGTTGACTCTCCTCAGGGTCTTCAACACATCGGCGGAGTCAAGGCAGAGTACCTCCTCTTCCTGATGGGGGACAGTTTTAACTGCTGGAGTGCCGTTTAGTGCCTCGAACCTCCCAAAGAAGTTATTTAGACCATTTAGAAAGT
This sequence comes from Syngnathus scovelli, assembly GCF_024217435.2. Lineage (NCBI taxonomy): Eukaryota > Metazoa > Chordata > Actinopteri > Syngnathiformes > Syngnathidae > Syngnathus > Syngnathus scovelli. Next base: position 21,662,294 of record NC_090851.1, on the reverse strand, counting down.
CAGCATCAACTTCACCCACCGGGGGGGGAGGGTGAGTTGTAGTCTGTAATCGCCCGTATGCCTTGCCACATACTCCTGGTGTTGTTGGCGTCGTGGAAACGATCCTGAATTTTTCGACTGTGGTCTCGCTTCGCTACCCTGATGGCACGGTTCAAGTTGGCTCTCGCTGTCCTCAGTGTCTCCTTGTCGCCAGACTTGAAGGCAGAGTTCCGCGCTCGTAGCGTTTGACGTACCTCCTCAGTCATCCAGGGTCTTTGGTTGCCCCGGGTGATGATATTCTTAGTGGTGCTGACGTCCTCGGTGCATTGTTGACGTAGGCTGACACAGTCATGGCACACGCATGTCAAATCTACATCGGGGAAACTGGGAGGGAGGGAGGGAGGGAGGGAGGGAGGGAGGGAGGGAGGGAGGGAGGGAGGGAGGGAGGCAAGCAGGGAGGCAGGCAGGCAGGGACGCAGGCAGGGAGGCAGGCAGGGAAGCAGGCAGGGAGGAAGGCAGTGTCTGTCTGTTGAGGTTTTCACCTTGTTCTTCTCCTGCTGAAGTTCTAACTGGACGTCCATCAGTTTGGCTCTCAGCTCGTCATTGGCGGCCTGAAAGGCGTCCGTTCGCTCCGCCTTGACCCGCCCTGCCGGAGCTCGTTTGGACATCTCTTACTCGAGTCTCGCCCGGTCGTCAGTCAGAGATCACAACATTTGTACCTGGAGAGCACAAGCGCAGCGCTGTTTTCCACTGGCTTCGGACTCAACTTCAATCGGTACCGTAACGTACAACATCATAAACATAGATCTAGCTTGACTTATTCATTGAATAAATGCATTTGGTTCATCAAAACTGCATCACGCAACATAGCGTGACCGAGACGGCCGTTATCCACCTGCGTGAAGTTATTTGGTGAAATGAATGAGATGTTTAAGACACCATCGTTCTGTCTCTATGTAGATGAAGGGAAATAATCGATTGCTGAAGGTCCAAAGGTGTTGTGATAAACAAATAAACATATTAGTGATTAGTGACATATTTGTGATAAACATATTAGGCAGGATAATCACATATGTTAACTTGACTGCCCACACTGTATTTATTTATGGTTATTTGTTAAATCGGGTACTGTTAGACATGAAATAGGAAGTGTTTAACATAAATGGACGACGAAAGGGGTACTCACCATTGTAGCTCCTGCTGGTCAATGATACGAGCCTCTTCTTGCAGTGGAAAACATACAGCCAACAAACACCGTAGAACCTAAAGGAAGGAAATTAAACATTAACATTTAGCCTCAACCAACATTCACAGATACAACGCAACGCAAACTACACAAACGTAAATCTTTTTAAACACAATGAGTTGTACTTACCGTGTACGCTCTAGACGGTCCACTTGCAAGCAGAAAATAAAGATATTTCTGTTGATAATCGTCGTGTTTGTATCCGTTGTCTCGCTCAAGGCCATTGCGCCCACAGATTTGAATTTTGGCGAGAGTTCAGCCTATTGACGTCATTTCCGCGGTGTAATACCCGCATATCTGAAACGGCAAAGTTAAGAGTAGAGTTAAATAAAGTTTTTAATCAACGCAATAATTTACAAACGTTGACCAGTCGAAATAATCGTCGAAATTTGGCGTCTGTGGCTGGAAGCAGACGCCGAGTTCGACGTTCCTCCCAAATGCCACACTCCCTCGCTTTTCAGGGCTACAAAAAAACATATTTTTCAAAACAATGAGTTGTAATTACCTTGTTGCAAGCTGAAAACAAAAATATTTGTCTTGTTAGTCGTCGTGTTGCTAACCGCTGTGTCTTGTTTGCCAGCATTGCCGCTTTCCTACTTCCTGTTGCAAGCCACGCCCACGGATTATAATTTTGCCGTGAGTTCCGTCTATTGACGTCATGTCCGCGTCGCATGACTGCGACGTAATATTATCTAAAACTGTTTGTGCGGCATGGTGTTGTTCTGTGCGGTATTGTGTTATTCTGTGCGGCGTCGTGTTGTTCTGTGCGGCGTAGTGTTGTTCAGTGCGGCGTCGTGTTGTTCAGTGCGGCATGTTGTTGTTCAGTGCGGCATGTTGTTGTTCAGTGCGGCATGGTGTTGTTCAGTGCGGCATGGTGTTGTTAAGTGCGGCATGGTGTTGTTCAGTGCGGCATGGTGTTGTTCAGTGCGGCATGGTGTTGTTCAGTGCGGCATGGTGTTGTTCAGTGCGGCATGGTGTTGGTCAGTGCGGCATGGTGTTGGTCAGTGCGGCATGGTGTTGGTCAGTGCGGCATGGTGTTGTTCAGTGCGGCATGGTGTTGTTCAGTGCGGCGTAATATTGTTCAGTGCGGCGTAATGTTGTTCAGTGCGGCGTAATGTTGTTCAGTGGGGCATGGTGTTGTTCAGTGCGGCATGGTGTTGTTCAGTGCGGCATGGTGTTGTTCAGTGCGACATGATGTTGTTCAGTGCGGCATAATGTTGTTCAGTGCGGCATAATGTTGTTCAGTGCGGCATAATGTTGTTCAGTGCGGCATAATGTTGTTCAGTGCGGCATAATGTTGTTCAGTGCGGCATGGTGTTGTTCAGTGCGGGATGGTGTTGTTCAGTGCGGCATGGTGTTGTTCAGTGCGGCATGGTGTTGTTCAGTGCGGCATGGTGTTGTTCAGTGCGGCATGGTGTTGTTCAGTGCGGCATGGTGTTGTTCAGTGCGGCATGGTGTTGTTCAGTGCGGGATGGTGTTGTTCAGTGCGGCATGGTGTTCAGTGCGGCATAATGTTGTTCAGTGCGGCATAATGTTGTTCAGTGCGGCATAATGTTGTTCAGTGCGGCATGGTGTTGTTCAGTGCGGCATAATGTTGTTCAGTGCGGCATAATGTTGTTCAGTGCGGTATAATGTTGTTCAGTGGGGCATAATGTTGTTCAGTGCGGCATGGTGTTGTTCAGTGCGGGATGGTGTTGTTCAGTTTGGCATGGTGTTGTTCAGTGCGGCATGGTGTTGTTCAGTGCGGCATGGTGTTGTTCAGTGCGGCATGGTGTTGTTCAGTGCGGCATGGTGTTGTTCAGTGCGGCATGGTGTTGTTCAGTGCGGCATGGTGTTGTTCAATGCGGCATGGTGTTGTTCAGTGCGGCATGGTGTTGTTCAGTGCGGGATGGTGTTGTTCAGTGCGGGATGGTGTTGTTCAGTGCGGCATGGTGTTGTTCAGTGCGGCATAATGTTGTTCAGTGCGGCATGGTGTTGTTCAGTGCGGCGTAATGTTGTTCAGTGGGGCATGGTGTTGTTCAGTGCGGCATGGTGTTGTTCAGTGCGGCATGGTGTTGTTCGGCATGGTGTTGTTCAGTGCGGCATGGTGTTGTTCAGTGCGGGATGGTGTTCAGTGCAGGATGGTGTTGTTCAGTGCGGGATGGTGTTGTTCAGTGCGGCATGGTGTTGTTCAGTGCGGCATGGTGTTGTTCAGTGCGGCATGGTGTTGTTCAGTGCGGCATAATGTTGTTCAGTGCGGCATAGTGTTGTTCAGTGCGGCATGGTGTTGTTCAGTGCGGCATGGTGTTGTTCAGTGCGGCATGGTGTTGTTCAGTGCGGCATGGTGTTGTTCAGTGCGGCATGGTGTTGTTCAGTGCGGCATGGTGTTGTTCAGTGCGGCATGGTGTTGTTCAGTGCGGCATGGTGTTGTTCAGTGCGGGATGGTGTTGTTCAGTGCGGCATGGTGTTGTTCAGTGCGGCATGGTGTTGTTCAGTGCGGCGTGGTGTTGTTCAGTGCGGCATGGTGTTGTTCAGTGCGGCATGGTGTTGTTCAGTGCGGCGTCGTGTTGTTCAGTGCAGCATGGTGTTGTTCAGTGCGGAATGGTGTTGTTCAGTGCGGCATGGTGTTGTTCAGTGCGGCATGGTGCTGTTCAGTGCGGCATGGTGCTGTTCAGTGCGGCATGGTGCTGTTCAGTGCGGCATGGTGCTGTTCAGTGCGGCATGGTGCTGTTCAGTGCGGCATGGTGTTGTTCAGTGCGGCATGGTGTTGTTCAGTGCGGCATGGTGTTGTTCAGTGCGGCATGGTGTTGTTCAGTGCGGCATGGTGTTGTTCAGTGCGGCATGGTGTTGTTCAGTGCGGCATAATGTTGTTCAGTGCGGGATGGTGTTGTTCAGTGCGGCATGGTGTTGTTCAGTGCGGCATGGTGTTGTTCAGTGCGGCATGGTGTTGTTCAGTGCGGCATGATGTTGTTCAGTGCGGCATGGTGTTGTTCACTGCGGCATGGTGTTGTTCAGTGCGGCATGGTGGTGTTCAGTGCGGCATGGTGTTGTTCAGTGCGGGATGGTGTTGTTCAGTGCGGCATGGTGTTCAGTGCGGCATAATGTTGTTCAGTGCGGCATAATGTTGTTCAGTGCGGCATGGTGTTGTTCAGTGCGGCATGGTGTTGTTCAGTGCGGCATAATGTTGTTCAGTGCGGTATAATGTTGTTCAGTGCGGCATAATGTTGTTCAGTGCTGCATGGTGTTGTTCAGTGCGGGATGGTGTTGTTCAGTGCGGCATGGTGTTGTTCAGTGCGGCATGGTGTTGTTCAGTGCGGCATGGTGTTGTTCAGTGCGGCATGGTGTTGTTCAGTGCGGCATGGTGTAGTTCAGTGCGGCATGGTGTAGTTCAGTGCGGCATGGTGTTGTTCAGTGCGGGATGGTGTTGTTCAGTGCGGGATGGTGTTGTTCAGTGCGGCATGGTGTTGTTCAGTGCGGCATGGTGTTGTTCAGTTCGGCATGGTGTTGTTCAGTGCGGCATGGTGTTGTTCAGTGCGGCATGGTGTTGTTCAGTGCGGCATGGTGTTGTTCAGTGCGGCATGGTGTTGTTCAGTGCGGGATGGTGTTGTTCGGTGCGGGATGGTGTTGTTCAGTGCGGCATGGTGTTGTTCAGTGCGGCATGGTGTTGTTCAGTGCGGCATGGTGTTGTTCAGTGCGGCATGGTGTTGTTCAGTGCGGCATGGTGTTGTTCGGTGCGGCATGGTGTTGTTCAGTGCGGCATGGTGTTGTTCAGTGCGGCATGGTGTTGTTCGGTGCGGCATGGTGTTGTTCGGTGCGGCATGGTGTTGTTCAGTGCGGTATCGTGTTGTTCAGTGCGGTATCGTGTTGTTCAGTGCGGTATCGTGTTGTTCAGTGCGGTATCGTGTTGTTCAGTGCGGTATCGTGTTGTTCAGTGCGGTATCGTGTTGTTCAGTGCGGTATCGTTGTGTTGTTCGTATTGTGTTGTGTTGTTCGTAATGTGTTGTGTTGTTCGTATTGTGTTGTTGGTATTGTGTTGTGTTGTTCGTATTTTGTTGTGTTGTTCGTATTGTGTTGAGTTGTTCATATTGTGTTGAGTTGTTCGTATTGTGTTGTGTTGTTCGTATTGTGTTGCCTCTAACACTTAGCTTCTAACACTTAGCCTCTAGCACCTAGAAGGTAAATAAATAGGAAGGAAGGACTCACCGGTGACGTCGTCGCCCACGTCCAAGCGTTGTACTTTGTATTTTCATCCTTCTGACAGTGGAAAACATATAGCCAACAAACACCGTGGAACCTAAACGAATGAAAGAAAACTATCATTTGGCCACAACCAACATTCACAGATACAACACAATGTGACGTGCGGGGTTGAGGTTAAAGGTTGAGTGAAGGGCCCTCGTTTTAAACTACTTTTTTGAAAAGGAGTGGGAACAAGTAAGACGTATTTAATTTATTTATTGGGAAGTAGTAAGACTTATTAAATTTATTTAATCTACTTTTCTTCCCAGGCAAAATTTGATGTGCTGCAATTCCAAATTTCCAAAGTGAATGAAGGAATGAAATCTTTTAAATTATGATTTTGTATAAATACTAGGCATAAACACAAAATCTACGGCACAAAATGGGCAGACTTTACTTGTTTGAAAAGGACTGGTTACAAGACAGACTTTTTTAATTTATTTAATGGGAAGAAGACACTATTTAGTTTAATTGATCTATTTTTGTTCCCTGGCAAAATTCGATTTGCTGCAATTCCAAATTTCCAAAGTGAATGAAGGAATGAAGTCGTTTAAATTATGATTTTGTATAAATACTAGGCATAGACACAAAATCTACGGCACAAAACGGGCAGACTTTACTTGTTTGAAGAGGACTGGTTACAAGACAGACTTTTCTGATTTATTTAATGGGAAGAAGACTTATTTAGTTTATTTAATTTATTTTTGTTGCCTGGCAAAATTGGATTTGCTGAAATTGTATTTTGCCAAATCTTGACTTGAGACCTGATAGGAAGTATTAAACGCTCAGTTAAATCGATACAAGTTGGTAATAAGAGCGAGTAATGTTGGTTGAAGCGATGAATGAAGGTTAAAAGCAATTTAAATTATGACTTTGTATAAATACTAGATATTAACAGAACATCTACTGCGCAAAATGGGCAGAGTTTACTTGTTTGAGAAGGAGTGGCTTATTTAAGACTAAGATTTATTTAATCTGTTTGTTCCCAGGCAAAATTGGATGTGATGCAATTCCAAATTTCACCACATGATGGTGCCCAATTTTGACTTCATAGGACATATTCAACACTTAACTATTATGTTCAAGGTAATCAGATTTGTTTATTATTCTAATGGCCTTTTCAAAACTATTCTGGATTACTACTTTGGATCTATTCTACATTACTTGGCAACAACATACTCTGTAACAGATTAGGCAGCATAATCACATATGTTAACTTGAGAGTGCCCACACTCAATCTACTTATCGTGATGTGTTAAATCAATTACTGTTAGACATTATTATTCTGATAATCTACCAAATCTTTGAATTGAAGAATTTGTGATTTAATTAATAGCTTGTTGTTATGTTCAGGGTAATCAGACTTGTATATAATTCTAATGGCCTTCTTTTGAAAACTAATCTGAATTACAACTTTGGATCTTATATTACTTTGCAACAATATACTCGGTGACAGATTAGGCAGTATAATCACATATGTTAACTTCAGTGCCCACACTGTATTTATTTATGGTTATTTGTTAAATCAAGTACTGTTAGACATGAAATAGGAAGTGTTTAACATAAATGTTATGGCTACTCACCATTGTAGCTCGCTCCTGGTCAATGATACGAGCCTCTTCTTGCAGTGGAAAACTTGCAGCCAACAAACACCGTGGAACCTAAAGGAATGAAATTAAACATTAACATTTCGCCTGGACCAATATTCACACGTACAACGCAACGCGGCTACACTTCTGCTAGCGCCTCAGCTACACGTTGCTATTACAAACGTAAATCTCTTTAAACACAATGAGTGTTACTTACCGTGTACGCTGTAGACGGTCCAGTTGCAAGCAGAAAATAAAGATATTTCTGTTGATATTCGTCGTTGCTCAGTGGCTCACGGCCATCGCGCCAACAGATTTGAATTTTGGTGGAAGTTCAGCCAATTACGTCATATCCGCGGCACATGACTGCGACGTAATACCCGCTTATCTGAAACGGCAGTTAAAAGTAGAGTTACATCAAGTTTTCTTTTTTAATCAACGCAATCATTTACAACCGTTGACCAGAAAGAATCGTCGAAATTCGACGTTCCCCCCAAACGCCACACTCACTCGCTTTTCAGGGCAACAAAAGTACTTCTTTTTAAAAACGATTAGTTGTACTTACCGTGTACGCTCTGGACGGTCCAGTTGCAAGCAGAAAATAAAAATATTTCTCTTGTTAGTCGTATGTTACCATCCGCTGTGTCTTTGTCAACATCGCCATTTTCCTACTTCCTGTTGCGAGCCACGCCCACGGATTTAAATTTTGGCGGAAGTTCCGCCCATTGGCGTAGTTTTCGCGTATAGCAAATCCGATTGGTTGGGAAGGGGGCGCGGTTATGCAGCCGAGTGGTCCTCTGATCGGTGGGATGTAAAGTAGGCGTCGACGTCACGTCCGCGTCACGTGACCACGACGTGGCAGACGTCATATAGCAACCGCTGTTTTGTTTAGTAGACTTACAGTTGTTATGCATTGACATAATGGCGCACACTCCAAATAGATTTAAATAAATTAAATAATTCTTCTGCCCACTCCCTTTTAAACAAGTTAACTCTCCCCGCGGATTTGAATTCCGGCGGAAGTTCTGCCCATCACGTGACGTCTGTCACGTGACCACACGTGGCAGATGTCATATAGCAACCGCTGTTTTGTTTAGTAGATTTACAGTTGTTATGCGTTGACATAATGGCGCACTGGTTAGCATGTCCACCTCTTAAGCATGATGTTGCGGGTTCGACGCCTGATCAATGTTAGCATGGAGTGAGCTGAAGTGCATGGCGCTGAAGATTTGAATCTTTGAAATGCGCTGAGGTCTGACGTATCAGGCAGAATGGTTTGCCATCACGTTCAACAAAAAATAGAAACTTTCCCACTCTGATAAAAACGTCCTGTGTTCATCTACATATTTTCGTTTTGCTGTGCATCTTTTCCCTGCCATTTCGAGAGCCCAATTGACACTAATAGTTTACTGGAATGTGTTTGCCCATCCTACTTTGTGGAATTTCATCACATGCGCTTTTGACGAAAATACTAAATTGAACTCAAGTGAAGCCAACACGCACAACCCCCCCCCCCCCCCCCCCCCCCACACACACACACACACACACACACAAATGTTGATATGAACATAAAAGAGCCGCATGCGGTTCGGGAGTTGCGGCTTGGCCAAACCTGTACTATACAATTTTATTTGTATAAAATTTTCACAACAGCTGTCACACAAACAAAGCGGGAAAAACCGAAGACGTGCGTGTTCCGCCCACGCTGGATTTATTTGCACCTTTGAAAAGACACCGTATTGCCGCAGATGTGGCAAAGAGTACTTTTGGGCATCTGAGACGGAAGGATGTCCAAAGCATCACGTCACCTGCTCTGGTAGGAATGGTGGTGGGACGTTGAGGTCAACCGCTTTGGGGTTGGCTGAATCTTTGGTCGCAGGATGCCACACACTTGAAGACAGAAGCAGAAAAGCAGAGCTAAATGCAAAATGTACTCACCGGTGACTCCAATTTTTTCCCCCCCTGAAGAAATGGATGGACGGGTGGCCCCGGCTGGCCGGTGGGACTCTTGTTATTCTGACCCTTTTTAGTGCGCGTTCGGGGCAACAACCGTTTTTTTGTGGCGCTCTCTTCTGGTTCAAGAGTGCCCTGCATGTGAATTTGCTTTTCCTGCCTTCTGATTGGATGAGCGCCGGTGTGACGCGGTGCCTCTGTCACCGTGGCGGGGGGTATACGTCGGCATCGGAGCGTCTGCCAACGTCTGAGACCGGCTGGCAGTGTATCGGAGGTGTCGAGTGCGGTGCCGCTGGAGCTCACTCACCAGCTGGTGTTAGGGCCACAGAATGAAGGCCAAGGAGAAGACTAGAAAGAGAAACAGAAACTTCTCCTCCAATTGTTTGATTTGTCTCTTCTGAGCTTCGATGAATTCTTTCAGCTCTTTGTTCCTCTAGGACGGACAAATGGAAAGTAGCCTTCAAAAGCCAGTAAGCGTGCAAGTAAGTGCCGGGCTGGCTTTGGGCCCTTACCTGTTGCGCGCTGTGCAGCAGATCCATTCTCTCTTGGAGGATGCAAGCGTCGCGCTCCCTCAACTCCCACATCAGGGCTCGCTTCCATTGGTCCACGGCGCTCCTAAGCTCTTGTCTCTGATCCGCCGTCAGCACGTCATTCACGCCAGCGTGGCTGGCTTTTTCGCCGTCCGTGGCGGGGCAGTCCCGCTGCGGTAGCGCCTCGTACAACATGGCCTCCAGCTCCATGATCCTCTGGGCCGCAATCCTCGTCCATCAGTGGTCCGGCGGGAGATTTGAGGGCGGCTTACCTTATGAGCCTGGTCCATGGAACGCTTCCTGAAGTCCAACTCTTCATCCAGGTAGCCCTTCTGGTTGCAGAACATATCCTAGCACAGCTCAAGGTCAGAATTGTTGGGGCACATTGCCCCGAGTTCCCCTTGGCTGATGTCGCGTGTCTGTCTACCTTCTCACTTTCAATGTCCAACATCTTCTGTTGAAGTGCTGACTTGGTCACTTTGATGTATTCTAACCACTGAGGAAAGGCTGCTGTCACATAAGCAGAATGCGAGAGCGTGCGTGGACGTGCGCGTTACCTTCTCGGCTAGGGTGGGAAGGGTCCTGGCGTGAATCACGACCACCTGCTCCTCGTTGGTGAGATTCTGCAAGAGCCCAAAGGCACAGCGTCAACAAGGTTCTTTCAGCGCAAAGCCTTCCAAAAGTCACATTTGAGCCGCCGAGTCTCATGGAGTGCGAACATAAGGAGTTCGACATACACTTACGGCGTTATCGCCCAGGATGTCCAGCTTCTTCATCAGATCACTGATGACGATGTCCTGGGGAAAGGCGCAAGGAGCAATGTAAGGTGTTCTGGGACCTCAGGTTAAGGTTAGGGTTGCGAGGGACGCCTTACGTACGCTCACGCCGTCGGCCTCGCAGTAGATCTGCAAAGGGCTGAGGCCGTCTGGGAAACGGACTTGCAGAAACTTCAAGACGGGGGAGCGCCACTCCCTCTCCTGAAAGGCAGAGGCATGCATCCGTCCGTCCGTCCGTCCGTCCGTCACATCTCTGGCCTCAACACGCTTGTGCGAGTCTTCCCACCTCCAGCTCCAGGATGCGGTAATGCCAGACGAATGAGTGACTGAAGAATGTAGCTATTTTGTCTGAGAAAAAGGTGTGCTCATTGATAAGCTTACCTGTCCTTGTTGCTTCAGCGCTGACTCCAGATCTGCTACTCTGCTTTGATAGTGACCCATTTCTACTGTCATGTAACATGGGGGGAAGAGATGGTGCAAATGGTAAAATATGGATTGTTCACAGGAATAAATTGGCAGAGCTGAAATTCCAAATTTGTCCAAAAGATGGCGCCAGACCAAAACATGAGACCAAAAAAGGGGCCAAAATAAGCTAAGCAAGTTAAAATAGAAATAAAACAGGAACACGGTGTCGGATTGTGAGTCACGCATGGACGCACAAATGTGATTTTTACTTTTTGATTTCTTTGCTTGGCTAAAAATGTATTCTGTAACAGCTTAAAGCAATATTGTTAGTCAATTCGATCAAGGGACCCGTCACTATGAGAATAGTGGCGTGACATAAATTGTTTGGAGAAGCACAAATGTGATTTTTACTTCTTGATTTCTTTGCTTGGCTAAAAATTGATTCCCTCTTTCATGAACTGTGTTTTGCAATCGAATTGTTCTGGGATTGAATGATTTTATTAACACGGGTATCAGTGGGTGAAATTGTTCGGTTTCTGGAGTGATTAAGATTTGTAACTTTATTTCATGTTTCTTCAATAAATGTGTTGTGTATATTCATCTACTTTGTTGTGCGCTGATTTGTACTGAATGTACAATCGATGGTTCGGGGTTGATTTGACAATTTGATTAATGTGCGGGGGGTTATTATGGTATAACATAGGACCGTAATAAATAAAAGTAACATCAGACAATTTTAGAGAATTGAATAACTTTCGTAGTTATTTGAGACACGAGTGAATTTCAATCCGTTTGAAAGTTTGCTTCGTCTGAATAAATTAACGGAAGTGTTTGAATCGGATTATTGGTTTGGTGTAGAACTGAAAGTAATTTCATTATTTGAAGGGCGCAGGCCCGTTTCCCCTTTTGACGGGCCGCGTAAAAAGTAACTCCGAACATGTTAGAGAATTAAATAACTTTCGTAGATATTTAAGGGAAGAGTGAATTTCGTCAAAAGTGAATTCGTTTGAAAATTTACTTCCTCTAAATAAAATAATGACGATGGTTAAAATAGATCATTTGAGTTGGTGAAGGATAAAAGTATTTCGATTGTCCGTCGGGCGCGGCCCAGTTCTTAATTTTGTCGGGCCGCGTCAAAAGTTAAACAGGACACGATCGAAAAATAGACTTGCCTTCCAAATTAATTACTGGGCAAATCTAAATAGAGTAAGACATTTTTATTCGTTTTAAGAAAGTTGTTATTCTTTTTAAGCAATCAAGTGGGGTGAAGCACTCCGACAGTTAAGTGCTAGATCTACATATAAGAAGTTAGAATTAATAACGTAAAGTGCATTAATTTTCTCCTTAAATGCTATTATTGTCACACTTTTATTAATTCGATTCTCTTTCGAATAAACAAGTTGGTCGGCTCGCTGCTTGAGCGACCAAGTAGAACGGACCCATATCAACATTTACTTCGGCAAAACTAGTGCTAGGGTGCGCTATACAAACGAATCCCTGAGGTCTTAAAGACATCTAAAAATATCCGTAACATAATAAGAACTTCAAAAATTAGCGGGGAGCCATCAATACGATGCGGTCACTTCGAAGTCTTGCCTCGAATTGAGTTACTCGGCTCGAGCTTAGGGTGACTTGAGAGGGATTGGCGTCGTACAGAAATTAGATTGATTCCGGTGGAGTTAATTTAACTCGGGTGGTTAGATTACGGACGAATCTCCGAACCCGGCTAAGACAAACCCGTTACCGGGAAGCCGGGGGCACCTTATTGAAAGAGGTGCGTTTGACACTACCATCAGCTTTTCTCTGGTCTGAAAGGAGGAGGAGGGAGGCTCCTCCTCCTCCTTTCAGACCAGAGAACACCCGAGGCTGGGTGAGAACGGGGAGGCTGCGACCCGGCCGGGGGTTGCGGGAAGGGGCGCCACCTTGATCTCCTTCTCGGCGTCGTAGTCCCCTCCGCTGGTCTGGGCTAGCAGAGCGTAGGCTCGTTGCAGCGCTTGATATTCTTGCGTCAGCTGGCGGTAGCGAAGCTCCGCCTCCTCATGCACACACCAATGCAACACAGCACTAGTACCAGAATCAGTCAGACCGGCGACAAAGCACCCGCGACGCAAAGACGAGTCCGATTCCAGGCTGAAGAGGAATGTTTGGCGCCAATACGCTGGCAGAAATGGCGGGCTACCTTTTCGGGTTCCGTGTCGGGGGTTCTGTCGGTGTGAAAAGACAAGGACGATCCGTCCGAGTCCACCAACACGTCTTCGTCGTAGCCGTAAAATGTTTCGATGACCTGCGGGCGCGGAAGCAAACATCTCTCTGAACAAACTGACGCGACACCTCACGATGAATCGACGAGAGGAACGATAGCGAGAAAAAGGCCATTTCATCTTGCGCAACACCAAACAGCCGCAAACAAACAGACTCACCTTGCAGGACCTCACGCTTTGTTCCTCCTCAGAGATTCTCGACGTCGGTATCGTAGCAGCAAATCTCTCTCCTGTCGACACAAATAATCCGCCTTTGAGATTCTTTGGATGCAAAGGGAACGAACGGCTCCGGCGCAGAAACAAACGCGACTCACGATGACATTTCTGACATGAGCTCCTGTCTCCAGAGCCTGAAAAACCCGTCACCGGCGATGATTGGAGGGACGCTCGTCTTTTCCAAAAGTGACAACTACAGGGTGTGTCAGGGTTTTCCAGATTATCTTTATCGTATGATTATGTTGCTTTGACTTTGACTGCAACCTGTAATAAATAATATTATTTATCCCTTATTTATCCCTATCGCTTATCCCTTCCTACACAAAGTCGTAAAACATCCCTTGTTATGTTTTGACTAGAGGTCAAGGGCTTTCTCTATTCAATCCACTCTTACACCCACCCTGTTTCTCTTAATAAAAATGCTCGTGCAGGAGCCGAGAGTCAGACTTCATTCGTACAACGGATGGACTCTCCACCTGCAGGTGTCCAAAAGAACTTACTTGTCTCCCGTGTGGTTCTTGCAAAATAAGTTGGAGCGAGCGCAACTCTAACAGGGTGCATTTTGCCACTAGCTGCCTACGGACAATGACGTCGCGCTCGCGGCTCATGGTTGACGGGCTGAGCAGCCGGGCGAGTCCGTCGTTTTCAGCGCACAGCGAGTGGCAAAGGCGCTGACAAAACGGGAGCTTTGAGCTGCTGAAAATGGCAAAACAAGTCTAAGGCGTGTTCAAACGCGTGCGCACAATGCTCCTGCTTGAAAGGTCGGAATTTAAGGGGCCAACTTTTTGGATGGCGGCCGCCGGCCAAGCTTTGGACGGAAAAGGTTTCCTGGCGACAGCGAGCGAGCGCGGGGCGCTGCCGTACGTGCACCGAGTTGCCTGCCTGAAGACCTTGGACAAGTCGTCGATGATGTGCCGCTGCTCCACAACTTGAAGGAACTCCATTTCACCGTCCTGCTGGCCGCAACCGCGGTCCAGGTCATTGAGCGAACTAGGCCTTCTCTGTGGAACACAAATGCAGTGGACTCTGTTGGCACGCCGCCGTTGTCCGCGTCGACTTACCAAGCTTGCCATCTCCTCGTTCTCCTGGGTGACAAAGCGCACTTTGTTTTCAAGGCGACACAGCACCAGCGAGAGTTCTTCATTCTTCCTGCTCAGGCGTTTGTTTTTGTACAGGAGTGGCAGAAACTGGCTTTCTGTTTCTCTCAGTCGCTTAAGCTGCAAGCATGAAGTGCGGGATGCGAAAGACGCACAACACGCGGGCCAGAACGTATCCATTCCTTTTGCATCGGTTTGAACGGAATCGTGGCTTTGGCTCCCAATAAAAGACATCTACCAGGCAACCGACTCGCCGCGCCGCTCAACTAATAAGCAAGCGCAATGGGTGCCTCGCTGGATGGCGCGCATCAAACGTAGCGCAAACCTTCAAGCGTGCCGTCAATAAATTACCAGTTCATTGCGCTCTTCAGAAAGCAGGGCGTTTCGATCCTCCAGTTTCCTGATGACTGCGCTGAGCTCAGCGATTTTCAGATGAAACCTTCGCGTGTCCCGATCCTCCTGAGACTGAAAACGCCCCGCAACACACACACACAACCACTCGTTCAAAGTTCAAAACTGTTTTTGTGCTACCTTCCTCCAGCAACGAACTAAGTCATGCGTACTGCAAGTGTGTGATGTGGTGGCTTACGCTATGAAGAGGATTGCTAGTAGCGCCGTTGACCCCACTTCCAGGGTAGTTTAGGCCCGCCCTTTGGGAATCCCTCAGGGCAGCGATCTGCTGCTCGGCAGCCTGAGTCTGCAGCTGAAGGCGGTGGACGTGGCCGGCCCCAGGGATTTATCCAAAACACTAACCGCTCTGTCTTTCAGCTTGATCTCATCCATCTGGATGTACAAACGGGGAGCGCTCAGGCAGGCGGGCAAACTCATTTGCCAGAATTGTGACAAAAACAAAGAGAGCAACCGGCCAATTTTTATCTTGAATCGACTAGAACACCATTGCTGTGACAAAAGCGAAGCGAGCAACCGGACGTTTTCTTCTTGTGAAATAGAATAGAATAGAATGCCTTAGGTGTCATTGCACTGCAGGTATACAACGAAATTGGGAACATAGCCACGCACCGCGCATCTGATCAGTCCTACCAGTCGGCGGATCTCCCTCTCGCAGTCTCTCTTGGTTCGGCTCAGCTCCTCCCGATGCTGGTGATGAGCCGATCGGAGCTCGGCCGCTCGGGACTGCC
Organism: Syngnathus scovelli; assembly: GCF_024217435.2. NCBI lineage: Eukaryota > Metazoa > Chordata > Actinopteri > Syngnathiformes > Syngnathidae > Syngnathus > Syngnathus scovelli. The sequence goes on along the minus strand of NC_090851.1, from coordinate 21,646,885 downwards.
AGGCCTGCTGGGCCGCTGCCAGGGCTTCTTCCGCGCTCCTGGTGGAGGCGACACCGCTCGGTCTCCCGACACCGCCGCGTCTCCTCCACCTCCGCCAGCAAAGCGCCCCCGCTCCTCACCTGAGCAGACATTGCGCCACACCGGGCCGTTGAGACCGCAACGGAGCGCCGCGACGCTTACTGGGGACAAGCTACACAATACGGTAGCGGCCGCATCGGAGCCCGACGTGGCGTGCGGATAGTCAGACACGGATTGAGCGGATCACCTTGTCCATGGAGCCGTCCCTCAGGCTGAGGACCAAGGCATTCAGTCGCTGGATCTCTCCATCTTTGATTTTGATCACTCTCATCAGCTCCATTTCATGCTGCCGCAGTAATGTCTCCCTGGTAACGGCTAACTCTTTCTGCTTCTCCTCATGGAGTTTGCTTTTGAGTTCCGTCATGGCGGCGGTGGCACGGTGGTGCTCCGCCCGCAGGTCCTGACTTCTCTCTCTCTCTCCAGACAGCTGACCTGACATGACTTAGACTTAGACAAACTTTATTGTCATCTTGTCTGCACATGGTGCATACAAAACGAAATTTCGTTGCACACGGCTTACAACAAAGTAGTGATATTGCAGTTGAATAGAAGTAACATATCCTATGAAAATATATATATACATATACTGTATATATATATTACAAATAAGTATAAAGTGCAGCAGTGCTAATTATGCAATAGTGCAAGTAGGCAAAACAGTATTCAAGAGTGTGCAGAGGAATGCTAAACCATGTATTAAACTTCTATTTAAAGGGTTTACACAAGTTCAGTAAAGTTGGTAGTGCGAGATAGTGCAAGATAGAGGTCCGTAGTGTCATAAAGTACAGTTCTGTGAATGTGTGATGCAGAGTTCAGTTTAGAGCTCAACAGTTCTAGTGTTCAACAGTCTGATGACAGCAGGGAAAAAGCTGTTGCAGAACCTGGTGGACCTGCAGCGGATTGTGCGAAACCTCTTCCCAGAGGGCAGCAGGGAGAACAGTCCATGGTGGGGGTGTGATGGGTCATTGATGATGTTACGGGCACGGGACATGCAGCGCTGAGATGAAATGTCCTAAATGGAGGGAAGAGGAGCCCCTATGATCCTCTCTGCTGTCCTCACCACTCTCCTCACGTTCTTCCAATCGGAGGCGGTGCAGCCTCCACACCACACAGAGAGTCAGCTTGTCAGAATGCTCTCTATGGTGCTCCTGTAGAACGTCCTCATGATGGGTGGGGGCAGGTGGGCTCTCCTCATCCTCCGCAGGAAGTACAAGCGCTTCTGTGCCCTCTTGACCAGTGCCGTAGTGTTCATAGTCCAGGTGAGGTCTTCTGTGATGTGGACCCCCAGGAATTTGGTGCTGCTGACCACCTCCACAGCTGAGCTGTTGATGATCAGTGGAGCGTGGTGAGGCTGGTTTTTCCTGAAGTCGACGATGATCTCCTTCATCTTCTCCACATTCAGGATCAGGCTGTTGTCTCTGCACCAGCCCACCAGCTGCTCCACCTCCTCTCTGTAGTCCAGGTCGTTGTTGTCTCTGATGAGCCCCACCACCGTTGTGTCGTCTGCGAACTTCACGATGTGATTGGTGGTGAACCTGGGGACGCAGTCGTGTGTCATCAGGGTGAACAGCAGGGAGCTCAGGACGCAACCCTGAGGGGAGCCTGTGCTGAGGGTGATGACATCAGAGGTGTTCTGTCCGACCCGGACTGACTGAGGTCTGTTGGTGAGGAAGTCTAGCAGCCAGTTGCGAAGGGGGGTGTTGAAGCCCAGGTGTTCCAATTTTCCTACTAGATGCTGTGGGATGATGGTGTTAAACGCTGAGCTGAAGTCCAGGAACAGCATCCGAACATGGGTGTTCTTCTCCTCCAGGTGAGCCAGGCTCAGGTGAAGAACGGAGGAGATGGCGTCCTGAGTGGAGCGGTTTTGCCGGTCGGCAAACTGGAACGGGTCAAATAATGGGGGGAGTCTGGAAACGATGTGATCTTTAAGCAGCCTTTCGAAGCACTTCATCATGACCGGAGTCAGTGCAACAGGCCGGTAATCATTAAATGAGGTGATTTGAGGTTTCTTCGGCACCGGAATGATGGAGGCAGTCTTAAAGCACGCTGGCACTGTGGCTTGGCCCAGCGAGGTGTTAAAAATGTCTGTGATGACCCCAGCCAGCTGACTTGCACATTCCCTGAACACACGCCCAGGAATGTTGTCGGGGCCAGACAACATTAACAATATTATTTATTTTTTTTTAAATAAAAAAATAAAAATATACACCTACCTTCACTACTTACCTGTAGATGGAACTACTTACCTGCAGTTGGAACCGCAATCTTGCACCCTGGACCCCTGGAGAGAAAAAAAATAAAAATTCTTATCTTTATAGAAATATACAATTTCAATTTGACTAATTGTAATTATTTCGTTTAAACCTAATAAGAAGACTAGTATATTATTAAAGTCAATTGGAAAACGCAAATACAAGCTAAAACATGTTACGTTTCTAGAACGAAAAACCAAAAAGATTTAATAAAAAGAACTCGCAAGACAAAAGGCCTTCAGTACGAATTCGGATTTCGAGCAAGACACATCGTTGTACCCTATGAGAAACAAAAATATTTCATTCAATACAGGTGTGCCAGACCTGAAGAAGGCTTAGTATAGCCGAAACGTTGTTAAGGCACACTACTATTTACATTCAATTCAATAATTTACTATTCACAGTCGATTTAATAATTTGCTATTGTTTATTTTATTTACAGTTATTTACAAATCATTTATTTTATTTCATTGCAATAAAATACGTTGCTAAATTCTGACAATTTGGACACTAAAACTTTTTAAAAAAAATAGACATTTGATAATTGGTTTTAGAATAAAAAGTCTAAAAATTCAAATTTTACCCACTCATTTGTATATCTTTGAAATTTGAAAATTAAAAATATATAAATAAGACATAATAAAAATTTGAAGTCCAAAAATTAATATGTCATTTAATTACAACGGGGAATGGACAGTTGTCCGTAGGGGGCGACAGCGCCAGCCTGCAACCCGGGGGCTGGAGCGGGTGGCGAGGTATGGCCACGGATGGATGGACCGTGCGTTGTCCTCTTCTGCTAGGGGGGGACATCAGTTCCCCGTCCCTGGTAGGGGGTTGACACCACAATCCAATCCTAACCCTAACCCCTAACCCTAACCGCATGTCCCCCTCAGCAAACCTCGCCGAACCGGAGTCGCACAAACTCTGGAATGGGTACGAAGGACGGCGAAGCGAGACTGCACCTCAACCAGAACCTCCCCCGAGCAGCCGAGGCGCCCCCCAGGTCCTCGGCCAGCAAGATGGAAAAACAGCGGGACGTGAGAGAAGAAAGCAACCCAAAGTCCTACCCTTGGACCACATCATGTCTACCAACCTTGAAGCATTTTTGACCCAATATCTTGTTTCTATACTCAACCAACAGCTTTCTTCAAAAGGGGTCCCATTAAGTCGTCATTGTTGTGGGTAATTTGAACGTCAGAATTTTGTAGATACCTCATCAGTAGTGGACCTTGGGGTCTCAGAGTGTTTCGGCCATTATCACCAGACACCCTCGCCCAAGGGAGGCCCCACCGGGGTCGATCAAGCCCCGGAGTGTGTCGATCAAGCCCCGGAGTGTGTCTACCTCCTCAATCGAAATTTCAGTATTTGTCTAGTCAACTGTCCAGCTTTAACGCAGACAGCGTAAATCAATTGGTCAGTCTTTTAGTCCTTTTGTTGTACTGATTTGTTCAACCATTAAACATATATACACAACCTTTGTATTCCTTTGTATGGCATGCCATAAGTCTGGTAAAACATAGTTTAGGGCTAACCTGGTATAGTTTTGCTTAGCATACTCCCGCATATCCCATCCCAGTAAAGTCTAGCATAGCGTAGTACAACATAACGTAGCTTTAACAATTAAAAGAGGTTTCACCTGTTTCTCTCAAAGAATCTGAAAAATCTTACACATTACCTGGAAAAAAGGTCTTCCCCAGTGCCACTCTCCTGAGTCACAGCCGAACGCCCCCCCCCCCCCCCCCACACGAGCCTCAGCTAAGCAACTGACGGCTCTCGTCATCCAATCACGTTACCCCCTCTAACTGATAAGCACTAAAAAATTCCGGCAACCCCTATTGGTACCGTTTAATTGGGTTAGTCGTGCCACATTTAAATGTAAATTGAATTCATAATCTAAATCAAATCATACATTCATCTACGTAAATCGGAAATACTCGTAAGCTCCTGTCAATCACTCTGGCGGCTCTTTTTTCTGTAATCCCCCTATCTTCCAAAAACGTCACCTCCCCCAAATAAACGATCAAAATGGAATAAAATTATCCTAAATCCCCTGGTATTATTAAAGTGTGTTACCTGATCCCCTTCATTCGTAGAATTAATTTATAACATTAATACGATCGTATATTTGTAACCAAATCCCCGTAAGCGTATCGTAGCTAATGTTATGAGCGTTAGCTCTGCGGAAGTACACGTAAGTCCCAGTAAAACCCAACGGCCTCTCCCCTAGACACTAATATTACCAAAGCCGTTCCATAAATTAATAAGGATCCAATACATTTTAATTCCACCTCTTGAACCCGTTCCTTTACTGATATCCGGTCCCATTCATCCGCAATTTAATATTTTCTTTCTTTTCTTTTCGTTCTCTTTTAGCTTAGCATACTCCCGCATATCCTATCCCAATAAAGTCTAGCATAGCGTAGTACCGCATAACGTAGCTTTAGCGATTAAAAAGGTTTCTCTCAAAGAATCGGAAGAATCTTACAACTTACCTGGAAAGAAGGTCTTCCCCAGTGCCACTCTCCTGAGTCACAGTGCCACCGCCGAACGCCACCCCCCACGAGCCTCAGCGAAGCAACTGACGGCTCTCGTCATCCAATCACGTTACCACGTAACGTAATCACGTTTCCGGCAACCCCTATTGGTACCGTTTAATTGGGTTAGTCGTGAAACATTTAAATGTAAATTGAATTCATAATCTAAATCAAATCATATATTTCAAAATACATTCATCTACGTAAATCGCGATCGCCCTAAGCCCCGCCCCCCGGAAATACTCGTAAACTCCTGTCAATTACTCTGGCGGCTCTTTTTTCTGTAATGCTCCTATCTTCCAAAACCTCACCTCGCCCAATTAAACGATCAATATGGAATAAAAATTCTCCTAAACCCCCTGGTATTATTAAAGTGTGTTACCCGATCCCATTCATTCGTAGAATTAATTTATACCATTAATACGATCGTATATTTGTAACGAAATCACTATAAGCGTATCGTAGCTAATGTTATGAGCGTTAGCAATGCGGAAGTACCCATAAGCCCCAGCAAAGCCCAATGGCGTCTCCCCTAGACACTAATATTACCGAAAACGTTCCATAATTAATAAGAATCAAATAAATTTTAATTCCACCTCTTGACACCGTTCCTTTATTGATACCCGGTCCCATTTATCCACCAATTTAATAGCGATCGTTGAAGTAGTTACCTATTTGGGGCGATATCGTCCTGCGCGTACTGCAGCTAACAAGCATTAGCAACCAGGAAGTACCCATAAGCCCTTGCGAAAGGTCATGGCGGCCCCCTTTATACAATGATATTATTAAACTTACCCCTCGCAGTCACCATAATAAAATCCATTTAGATCAGTATTGTTTACTTGCACCACCCGGTCCCCTCTGTCCGTAAAAAACACTCACCTTAATCCGACTTTGCATTCGGCGTCAATAGCCGTATACAACGTAGCTAGTCAATATTAGCCAATCCGGAAGTTCCACACTCCCCATTGCGTCATGGCAACCCTCCGTCAACCATTCTGCAAATCAAAGTATCCGTTAGAACAAACCAGATTAGAATCACGTCTGGAGTTGAAAAACCTTTCCATACCACTTAATAGTGTTTTCCAACGTATTCATTTCTGAATTTAAAGGGTATCATTAATCCCCTAATATTTTCGTCTAACCGAGCCCTGTTCGTACCACAGCGATTTAGTGTGACAAGGGCGCCCTCAAGCGTCCTATCACGTACTATGTTTTCTTTTATGTGTTTGAAGAAAAATGCTTCTTTTTTTTATTTTTATTTTAGAGTTTGCTTAAAATCCAAAATATAATTCGAGTATAGTTCCCCCTATTTTTTGTTATGTAATTTAATTAAATGTAATCGTAAATTTTCAGATTTGGTTGGATTTAAAATTCATTCTGGAATCTCATTGCATTTAGAATCAAAATAAGGTTCAGTTTAGATTAATTTTGTTGAAATTTGGTGTAATTTCCTCATTAATTTAGGGTTAAGGGTTAGGGTCAGGGGTCAAGGTTAGAATTAGGGTTTGGGTCTGTTTTTTTTTCCTGAATCTGCACTTATGTAAGTTTTGTGAATTGATTAGGTGTTAGGATTTAATGTTAGAGTAAATTCCAAATAAGGATGAAGATTAGAATTTGGTGTCCGAGTTGGGCACTGTATTTATGCTGTCCGGAAAACCAGCCAACCAGAGTTAGACTTTTTGACTAAATGGAAAGTGTCAGAAGCCCCCAGACGTGACGTACAATGTCATACTCCTGTCAGGGCTAAGTTCCTCATTCACTTTCAGTCCCGGTCCAACCTCTTTTCAGCCGTCTCCCAACACACCAAAAAAAACACACACCCCACCAGAACATAAACCAAGGAACTATTATGATATTTTCCCTAATTTCTATATATCGTTTTGGGAGGGCATTCCTTTTAAATTTTCTTAAACGTGTAGACTTTACCACTAGAATTTCTATTTTAACCCAGATATTCAAGTGTTTTCCGCTTCCTTTGTTGTCAAATTGAGTCCTTGTGGATATTTAGTTTTCAAACTCTTAACCCATCTCATCTCCGCGTTTTCCCTATCTCTTTGTGTCCAGCCCGCACAGCTCTCTAAAACCCGTATGCTCAAGTTATGCAACCCGTGCCGGCGGAAATGGCGCACTACGTGAGTGTTACGCTTCTGGTTGTGTGTGATGTTATAGTGGTGGGAATGCAATCTGCTCCTGACATCATTCCGAGTCTGTCCCACATACATAACGCCACACAGCCGACAGCTCACGCAGTAGACCGCATTCCGCGTAGATAAATCCTTGCCTGTTTGAATGAAAAAATGTTCTTTCTTCTGAGACTCTGTTATTACCCCTACTGATCTCCTGGCTGAGCGAGAGGACCTAGTCCGCATTTTAGTACTCACCAACAATTCTTTTAAATTTGGATTTCTTTTAAAGGCCGAAACCACCTTATGTCTCGCCTTCAGGTCCATTAGTGCTGATCTTTCTAAGTTCTCAAAGTCAAAGTCAGCTTTATTGTCAATTTCTCCACATGCCAAAGACACACAAAGAAACCGAAATTTCGTTCCCCCCTATCCCACGGTGACAAGACATGGCTCACAACAGACAAACAAGTAAACAAGTATAACAAAAGCGTGCTGAATAAATAATGAATAAATAACACAACAATAAATAAATAAATAAATAAATAGGAGGAGCAGAAAAAGAAAGGAGCAAGTGCGCGTACAGCAGACATTCCCGAAAGTAGCGCAACAGTGCCGCACGCTACGCAGAAGGGGGTAGCGAGTTCAGGGCCCTAACAGCCTGGAGAAAGAAGCTGTTGGCGAGTCTGGTGGTGCGGGAGCGCAGGCTCCTGTACCTCTTCCCAGAGGGCAGAAGGTCAAACAAAGAGTGAGCCAGGTGACTCACATCTCTGGCAATCGAGGTTGCCTTGCGGGCGACATGGGAGGTGTAAATGTCCTTCAGGGAGGGTAGCGAAGCACCAATAATCTTACCAGCCGTATTCACTATGCGCTGCAGGGCCTTCAAGTTCTGTTCAGTGCAGTTACCACCCCAGACGGCGATGCAACTGGTGAGGACGCTCTCAATGGTGCCACGGTAAAATGTAGACAGGACTGCCTGAGGAGCACATGCACGCCTGAGCTTCCGCAGGAAGTACAAGCGGCGCTGAGCTTTCTTTGCCAGTGACGAGGTGTTTTCGGACCAGGAGAGGTCCTCACTGATGTGCACCCCCAGGAACTTGGTGCAGCTCACCCTCTCCACCACAGCACCGTCGATGATCAGCGGCAGGTGTGTTGTGTGACCCTTCCGGAAGTCAACAATAATTTCCTTGGTCTTATTGACGTTCAGCAGGAGGTTGTTGTCCCTGCACCACGTGGTCAGAAGGTCTACTTCCGACCTGTACCGAGTCTGCTTGATCTTTCTGTGAACATTGACTGTGTAGGTGTTATAGGTCGAAATCAGAGGAATTATGATTCTTTTGACCTCTTGCGTCTCTCCTCCCCTAGCCGTTCCCCTTGCCTGTAGTCTGACCCTACGAAGAAATGACCGAGAATAGCCCCGTTGTCGTAATGCCTTGAACAAAACTTTGGTTGCTTCTTCCCTGTCCTCTGAACGAGTGCAAATTCTTTTGAATCTCAAGAGTTGTGAGTAGATCAACCCCTTAAATGTGTGTTTAGGGTGAAAACTCTGTTTGTGTAATAACGCATGAGTGTCTGTGGGTTTGAAAAAAACTCGTACGTCCAACTTCCCCGTTGTATTAAATTCCGATCCCTTAAATGTGGTCGTATCGAGAAAATTTATTTCCCTTTCGCTAATCTGTGCCGTAAGGTTAATTGAGGGATGTTGGTCATTTAGAGTTTTTAGGAAGAGATCAAAGTCTTCCCAGGAGTCCCCCCAGATTCCCCAAATCTCATCCAAGTACCTTATGTAGGCAATGGGTTTCTTAGTGCACCGTGCCAAGGCACCGTCCTCTCACTCAGCCATATAGATGTTGGCATAGGCTGGAGAGAAACGCTTCCCCATAGCTGTCCCTTTGACCTGTAAAAACCACTCATTGTTAAATTGAAAATCACTCTTGGTCAGATTAAGTTCTAGCAACTCCAAAATGGGTTTATCCGGGCGGCCTAATATCGGATTACGTGTCAGGACATTACTTACTGCCTCCAAACCTTTACGTAGCTGTTTCAATATTAGTGTATAAGTTTTCCACATCCATGGAAAACAACAGACACGTTCGAGGCAAGGTCAAGGCTTGTACTTTCTGAATGAAATCATTGGTGTCCTTGATGTAACTCGGATGTATCACCGACAATGGATTCAAATAATGATCCGATAGTTCGGCTGAGCCTTAGGACTCGCTTCCGCAATCCGAAACAATGGGGCGCCCTGGTGGCATGACATAGGGCCAGGGCTCATATTCGGAAATAAATCGATTAACGCATATCGCGGCTATTTAGCATTAGCAAACCGGAAGTACCCACAAGCCCTTGCCAAGTATCCTAACGGCTTCCGTACCACTAATATTTTCCAAAACTCATACCACAAAGTGATAAAAATCGAATAAACTTCCATTAAGGTCATTGGTATTATTCAAATGTGTTAACCGGTCCCATTTATCCGTAAATTCAATTGCTAATGTTGGATTTTGTCCACAATTTAGGGAGCGCGTTATCTGCGCCTCACGGCAAAAGCCTTTGCCAATCACCTGTTATCCAATTTACTCACTGCGTGCTCGTTTGATTTCTTCAGATTTAGGAAAATGCAAAGACACTGAAGCAGAAATTAGACTTAGACAGATTGGTTGAGTTCAATCACAATTCTTGTTCAAAAAGCTCTGTTTTCAGGAAAGTACAATACAGCGCTGGGCCCTTCAAGAGCGGAAAGTCTCCATTCAGAAAAGGCAAAGTCCAAGGTTGTTAGATCAGTTTTATATTCAGTAGCACATTGTGGGCTGGGATTGATGGGCGATGAGTCTTCGGGGTGGGGCAAGTTCGAAGGAGAGTCTGCTTCCATGGGAGTGGTGCTGGTTATGGGCGACTCGGTGTGTTGGTGGGGGGCTGTGTGTGTGTGTGTGTGTGTGTTTGGAGGGGGCTGTTGTCTTCCATCCCGTCTCTCGGCCTTGGCGATCATCTTTGGCCGAGTTCTCGGGTGGCTCCTTCTGGCACCCACTGGTTTTATCTCCACGTGACCTTCCTGTGAACATTCTTCTCCAATCTTGGACATACACTGTCGTACCGCATTCAACCGTATCTTTTCTTTGTTAGACAAACTATTTCCCTCTGTGCAGAGCGTTCAGTAGTAATCAAAAACTGGCGTCTAGCATTAGTCAAAACATAAGATACAATCAAGTACTGAACGGTCAAGACGACTCTGGCCGTGTCCATGATTCAGAGAAAAAACATCAGGCATGCATTCCACAGTTCCTTAAGGGTCATTAAGCTATTTAGGCAATATATCAAAAGTCATTTGTTATTTCAAAGTCCTCAGAAATATATATATCAGATCATAAAGTTATAAAAACCTTTCTCATCACCACTTATCAAAAATGTCTAGTTATGTCTTCTTTATTGATTTGGTGTGTACGTATAATTATATGCTTCAAATGTTTCTTTTATTTATTTAATATGTGAATATACTTGTCTGCTTATGTACTTTATTCAATGAGGTTTGAGCATATCTGTTTTTGTAACGAGGCAGGACTTTTTGTATTTCGACCTCATTCCTTCACTCCCTCTGTTGACCTCAGTTTTACTGAGGTCACCAAAATCGTTGATGCCACCAGGGTCCCTCTGTTGGCACACCACGTCCCTCTGTGGAGCCGCCAATGAGTGAGAAAAATAAATATAGATAAAATTCATACCCAGACATTTGTAAAAGATGGAGAGTGGAAAGGCAATTGGCCTAGACGACATTCCAGTGACAGCATGGAACTATCAAGGAGAGATGGCAGGGGAGATTTTTAAAAAGCGAGAAGTTCCCCGGAAAGGTGTTCACTTCTATTCCTTATTTCAGACCACGGCGATGCGCAGAACTGTAGTAGCTACAGAGGTGTTGTTATGTTGATTAAGCAAAGCATGAAGTTATCGGAAAGAATGTTAGAAGCAAGGCTTGGAAATCTACTGGCCAAAATAATGGAGAGTGTGGCAGAGACAAAGATAGGACATGCAGATGGTTGGTGGTACAGAAAGATATGGAAACGATCGCTCTGCAGTCGCGGCCCCTAACAGGAGCAGCCGAAAGAAGTGGAAGATGAGAAAGAAAATGTAAAAGAGAAATACATAAACAAATAACGAATTACATACGTAAAACAAATAACAAAATACATACATACATATATAGTACATACATATAGACAGACAGACATCGAACAATTGCCCATTCGGTCACTCAGCCCTTCAGTCAGTCACTCAATGAATAACTCAATCAATAAACCAACCAATCAATCAATCAACCACTCAATCAATCACACAGGTGTTAACTAATTTGTAATTGTATTGCAAGCAATTTAAACTCTAATAGAATATGATGATGTCCATATCTTTTTTATCAAATTCTAATCCTACTTTACCTTTGTATAAGGCACAGGTGTCAAACTCAAGGCCTGGGGGCCAGATGCAGCCCGACACATGATTTTATGCGGCCCGCGCAGACAAATTGTGCTTTTTATTCACGTGTCATTACTCGAATTGTAAATTGTCTTCACTTTTAATAATATTTGATTTTTAAATATTAGACCGGTTTTTATTTCTCTGATTTGAAAGCAAGTTACTTGCCAGTTTGTTTTGTAGCTTTTACTCTATGAGGTGCTCACACATTTATTTGGGTATGACAGTCATACCGGTCCTCCGAAAGAAGCTATGACTACACTGCGGCCCGTGAACAAATGAGTTTGACCCCCCTGGTACAAGGGATAGCCTTCTAATTGATCAATCACATATCTTAAATCATGCTTTTCCTCCTTTGAAGCGACTATGTACTTCAAACCCAAACGGCACCATTTTATAGGGAAAAAACTTGTCGAATCTATTTGTTTCCGACATAATACTTCCGCAATCATCTTAAATTTGTTCAGTTTATCAATCCCTTCCATTGTTTATCCTGCAAATGAATCACGTAAATGATGTGTTATTCAAACTTTAACGTTCATAATCCACCTGTTCCCAATTTGTTTGGAGTCTGTATGTTATTGTTGTAATTTTTTACATTTAATACTCTCCCACCTATTTGATCCTATCTTGTGAAGGTCTACAGTTTATTATAAGCTATTTTGAAACTCTTCACACTTGTTACCAGGCTTTGGCTCCATCTCATGATGTTGTCTCCCATTCACTTCATTTCTGCCGAGCTGCTTCTTCTCCTCTGTCCAGCATGTTGAAGACTTAAAAACCATCAAATCTGAAAACACTTAAAATCTCACAATTCCCCCCTTTGTTTTATTTATTATTTATTTTTTTCTACCTCCCCCTTTTGACACATTCTAAAAAACGTGTCACAATGGTTATAAAGTAAAAATAACAATGTCCATGGTGACATACCCATCGCCAGCTGGACTTCGGTGTACCTCCAGATGCCATCCTAGCCTGGAATCACCAATTCTCAGTCCCTGAAACTCGACTGGCAGCATCTCACATGGCTGTATGAACAAAAGCCACCACCCACCTGTAGCTGTGCATGCAGCTCTCCGTACAATAAACATCCATAATACCAAAAAAAATAAAATTCACAATGATAAAAATAATAATCCACACACGGGCGCATGTCAAACGCATGAAATAGAAAATTGGAGCCTGCGGAGCCTGTCATGAAACCGATCACATTTACAGACTCATTATGAAAAGTAAGGGGTTAGTTGTTAATGCATGTTCACAGACATGACACAAAATTCTCCAAGACTGCAGTTGACAACCTGCAAAGTAAACGCAAGTTTAACAAATAAAGCACAATCTGCTCCCTGGGTTGCTGTTAGAGGCTGCAATACAATTAGGTAAAACATCAAAACAAAGCAAGTCATCACAAATTCCGTCACATACATTTCGTCACACTGTCAGGTAAGTCCAGAGTTGTTGTCATACACTGTCTTGGCTCAGAGTCTTGATACCAATGCTGGTATAGTCACGTCTGGTCATAATCTTGAAATGGGCCTTCTCCATTGAAGTCTTTTGTTGTCAATGGTGCCCCAGAGTAATCCTAAACCCATATTTAGTCCAAAATTAGCCCTGATCAATCTTGCTTTTTCAAATCTGTAGTATCTTTATATTTTTCAGGTGAGAGGAATGTTATCCTCTGCTGTGATCACATCACCCCAACCTTGAATCATGTTAACCATTCACAATACACAAACCCAATCCCAAGTACAGACTTGACATTCATACAGCATTACAGACAAACTGTCATCCCACAACACACACATAAAACATACAACATTAAATTGTAAAAAGAACCCTCCCTACGCAAAATTTTCTCCTCAATTAAAATGTCCCTTTTTTATTTTAAATCCAAAATTAATATCCAATTGTCTGGTCTCCTGTCCTCACATCGTTTGCCAATATGCATAATACTGGAACATGATTTAACTCCCCATTTAGTTTGCTCACATCTCACACTTAGACTATTTGACACTTTGTGTTGAGCTGTAACTTCAATATTTCCATCTTCCCATATTTCTTCCACTAAACAGTTCCATTTTGCTTTCAGTTTAAATTCATCCCTCCAAATAACTACCTCTGGCAAAGAACCAAACATTTTTAGAGCACTCCCTTTTACTGTTACCTTGTTCCTTCATTCATCTTCTCACAAGCATTACTGACCCTCCTAAGAAATAATGATACTGAAAATAATGTTTAAAAATATACACAGCTTCCTCCTGCCACTTACACTATAACCTTGGATTATCGTTCTCATTTTTTGTTGATGCCAATTCTTAGAATTAAAAAGAAATACTTACTCTTGATAATTGAGTCACGCTATATCACAAATTTTGAAAACCTTCTTCCATGTTCCCCCTTTGTACCTATCAAAACCAATTAGAAATATTTTTGCTGTCATGATCATCATTGTGGCCCTCACACTTATTGTTCTTGTATTTTAAATTGGCAATTTTTGTACATTTGGAGCCCTTTGAGACTTGCTTGTGGGCTATATAAATAAATTTGAATTGCCTTGACTTTATTATTATTCAACTTCTTCCGCATTCTTCTTCCTTTTATTTTATTTTTATCTTAACTACTTCCACATAATTCATCTGATTTATTCCATTACTCTTTTAACCTCCTAGATTCAAATTCAAATTTCACATCCTCACTTCCATCATTGCGGTAAAATTTTGCAAAATTTCATTTTTTCCCTTCGAATTTCTTCTAGTTTTCCTTTTTTCTTTTTTTTTTTTTTTTTCCACTGACTCAACCCATTTCAATTTTTCAACGGTTCATCCTATTCCAAAACTTCTCACTTGTGGAAAATTTCAAATTTTCAACTTTAAAATTCACGCCCAATTTTACAAAATTCTTTCTATATTTTAATCAATTTTCTAGCCAATTCAACACGTTCCAAATTTAAACATAATCTTGTAGCTTTCCCCGAATTTGTATTCAGCCTCTTCGCTTTCACACACAATTTCTACAGAAATGAATAATTGTAGTTATTATTGTTAATCACCTGTGGCCCTCGTAAGGACAAGCCGCACCAGTAATGGAAGGATGGATGGATTGTTAATCCTAACCCCAAGTGCCTATCATAAATTGCCATTTAAATCAATTGTCACAAGGGTCATGTCATTGTATTGGTTATTTAAAGCCCTACTGTATTACTATTTTGCTGACTATCCAGAATTCCAACTTTCTTATGGCCCCTCACCCCTTCAAGCTGAAATATGCATCCTATAAATCAGTCGCAGTGGATGTGTAATTAAATTCTGTTGTTTTGATAAAGGTCAATTAAGTTTAGCACTTCAGCCTTCTGTTGCCCGAATCCAAATTTTCACTGGTCCAATTATAAAATTTCATTATTTCAGTTAGATTAATTATGTCTTCGAAATGCTAAGTTACATATAAAAATTTATGATTCAAATGATTTAATTTCTATTGATCAATGTCCACTTTACAAAGTTTCTGATCACGCTGTCGTATAATTTGTCAGTGCATCTTCACTTTCCATATCTATGTATTTTGTTTTTTATCCCCGTTTCAGTGTCAATAAGCAGCCTTATTATTCCCTCTTTTATCAAAACTCCTCAGTTATGTCTGCCCCAGCACCCAAACACACTTCCATCCCTTTTGTCCCACACTCCACCAACTTTGTAATGCTTCAGCAGTCTTTAGCAATGTGTCCAGTTTGACTTCATGTGACTCGTGCAAGTCTTTAGCAGCCTCTCCTCTTAGATTCTCATGATGATGATTCAGGGCTGGACCGTCCGCCATTCTCAAATGCGTCCATCTTGTCTTTGTTCTTTCAGTCCATTTTCTTTTTGATCTGCAACTGTGTGTATTCCACCAACTATATGGTTCTTGTCCTGTGAAGAGCTGTGCTTGCCCCCTTCAAGCATGATAATAGTTCCTGGTGTTCTCCCAAAGGTCAAAGGTGTCTCATGACCAGGGACAGTCCTCTGTTGATTTTGAGGCAGCCAGTAGAGTACAAGGATTCAGTTCAGGACTTGTGCCATGCGCTAGGGCAGAACACACTGGGACACAAATTTCACAAAACTATCTTCGTGTTATCAGTCTTCATGTGTAGTATTTGTTCCTTACACCCCAAATCTTCCTATTAACATTTTGTATCCTATCAGTTGCGCACACTCATCATCTTACTATCAAGCCGCCCTTATCAAATGCTTTTTTTTTTTTTTTTTTTGAGTAATCCATCCACCCTACCCATGAACACGGCTAAAATCCTTGTTCCAGTGTTTATCATCAAATAAAGTTCCGAAATCCTTTGTAATAAACTGTAATGTAATTTAACAATCTACCAACATGGTTGTATATGCGGTGAATGTTATTGTTCAATCTATAGGTCATACAGCGCCGGTGTTCCAAATATGACACTCCTCCTTGATTTAACATCTCATAAGTTATTATTGTCAGCAGCGCTAAAGGATAGCGCTTGGAAGTGAATGTCTTATCACCCAATTTAAAACACATGCCACATTTGAGCTAGTATTCATTCCTTTATTTATTTCCCATCCTCATGTTAGCTGGCATGTGTCAGAATTAAAATGGAATTTTGCTTTTAATTTTAAGTCTTTCAAAATTGCGATATCCTTACTGCACCGAGATAAACTTTTAAATATATCTTTAAAAACAAACAAAAACAATCTATGCTCCTGCACAGACTCTTAAAAGTGGCACCCAAATGCCAGATTACAAATCAAACCTCCTCCTTCATTCTCACATTTTTGATAAAACAGTCTACTTATCTAGACACTGTCATCACATACGAAATAATGGCCTGCAAATTAAATATAATGCTGTGGTCCCTCAAAACATGTGACTAGGATTTGGACAATTATTAACCCCCATCAATTGATCAATTATCTCCTCACTAAATTCCTAGCCTGTTAACCTATCTGCATAAAGAAGACATTTACAATGCAGGGGATAAGAGAATAACAAGGAACACCTTAACAATAAAAAAATAAACTCAAACCACAATCAAAACCAAATCAACTAAAACCATGACATATGTGAATCCACACAGTACTCCAAATATTTCCTCATTAAAATGTTAGCCTTTTTGTGTAGAGCACCATTGAATTCTAATCATTAACCTAATTTTATCCTTAATTTAATCCCAATCACAAATGCCCACTACTTAATACTTTACTTGGTATTCTTTTGATAAAAAGTGCCCCCTTGCAATGTCGTTTTTATTTGTTGTTTTTAACTCTAAGTGATTCAAATCTTTGACTGATCCTTACATGTGTCCTTGTACAGTCTTATGTCATAACCAATCAACAATTCCTCCTAAATTTAAAATCTGCAATCATAATTTAATTTTATCCAATTCTACAATGTATGTTCTCTCTTACTCTCACATTTTTATGAGGGCTGGGCACTCTCCTCGTTGGACGAGTTTCTGACCACAACCCTCAGATTATTCTATCATTTCTAAGTTTTACATTTAACAATGCAAATCTGATAAACCATTGTCTAGCACACCGTTTCCGTGCACCAATTTAACGCAATTCCATCCTTTATAACGAACTGATACACAAAGACAAACATACACATAAACAAACACACGGGCCCACAACATAGACATGACAATCTTCCCAGCTGATAACAAGGGTGGGGGGGGAGGCAACTGAAGTGCGGAGAGCCTCGCCACCAATGTAACCCCCCACCTCTGTCCAAAATATGCATTTGTGCCCACCTGACCGTTTGGCCCAAACTTTAGAGCTGCACCCTTTTGAAAACAAAAATGGTTACAGTTTAACCCCACCACACAATGGGATATAACCTTCATGCTAATTAAATATACATTCTTTATCAAATTCTTGTTAAGCCATTTTTCTGACTCCAACTCTCATGCAAAATCTAAATAAAATCAACAATTTTATACAAATCAACTTATTGTTCTTCATGAACCACAAATCATCACTTCCATCCCATGAACAGCACCACAACTAATCACTCACTTCTTCAGCTGCGCCGCTGTCCCATCTGACAGCCAAGCCTGCTTTCCACACAATATCATCATAGACACACTTCAACAATTATGTAGCGACCTGGTTAACCCAGTTACCCTTCGCCCTAGACAACAATATAAGTCTCTAAGGTCGCACTATTGAGGTCGCCAGGCATCCGTCCTGCTATATCAGCGATGCCTTCACCATTTTTTTTATTTATTTTTTTTTCACGAGTCCCCGACTCGTATTGGTGGCCTGGCCGATCCAATCGACCCCGACCTTAGGCAACAGTATAAGTTCCTAAGTGTCTACTATTGAGGCCACTCAGGTGCCCATATGCTAGTCACTGGCATCCCACAAGTTCCAGCGGTGTGAGCGCCCTTTGCTGATCAGACAAAGTCCTCACCACCTTTCTCTTAATTCACCACGACTCGGACATCCCAGATGTCCCTCGCCTTAGACAGCCCTATAATGTTCTAAGGTCACACTATTGGAGTCGCTCGGCATCCGTACTGCTATATCAGCGACGCCTTCACCTGTTTTTGTATTTTTAATTTTTTCCACAAATCACTTTTACCAAGTTCCACACAAACACACACTTCTATACAACCACCATTCCTGAACACAGAGC